>NW_017732053.1:759165-760206 GCF_001890085.2 Hipposideros armiger | reverse complement strand
CAGGTTGTTTTTCATGATTTCTCTATCCTTCTTTTCATTCTCATTCATTTCCTTGAGCATTCTAAAAATCAATGTTCTGAACTCTGCCTCCGATAGGTTGTTTACCTCTATTTCCTCTCATTCCACAGATTCAGGAGGTTTCTTCTGTTCTTTTATTTGGGATGTGTTTCTTTGCTTCCCCATTCTGGTTTCTCTTTGTGTTTACTTCGATGAAATCGGTAGATTCCCTAGGTCTCACAATCTTTTCTGGGTAGACTTATGTGGTATATGTCCTTTATATTTGAATTGATCAGACTCCCTTTTCTCCCTTGTGTGTATACCAGAGGTGTTCCTTGTGTTATGTGCCTTCTCCTGTTGAGGTCTAGTTTTTATTGCTTTCAGCTTGTCAGTAGGAGGGCTTGACTCCCAAGCTGACTAGCCGTGAGGATTAGTTGTGTCCAAAGTTTATAAACTGTTGTCTGTGGGTTGATCCCTGTGATGAAGCTTGGCCCCAAGGGGTTCTTGTGCCTATAGCAATTTCCCTTTGAGTGTGAATCTTGTAGGTCAGACCCTGTAATGCGCTGGTTTTATCTAAAGTTGGTCTCTGGGTGTGATGATTCTTGTGCTTCTTTGGCTGGACCCTGCTGTAGAGCGTGTTTTAGGGCAAAACAGATCACTGAGCACAACCACAACAGCAACCAAAGGTAACCAAATACTCTCTGATGTACAAAACAACCATCACCCTACCCTCCACATGTATAGAAATAACAATCAAGCACAAGGAGAAAAACAAATGAGCAGACACACAACAACGGTAATGAGAAAGGACGAAGAAAGAAAGAGAGAAGAGAAAAGAAAAAAACAAACAAACAAACAACAACAACAAAAACTTGCCCAAAAAATGGAACGGAAGAGGTAAATCAAGCTATGACAAGGAAGCAGAAAAGAAGGGTGAGACAGAGGTTAGAAGAAAAGGAAAGAAAGAGAAGAATACAGAGAGAAAGAAAGAGAAAATAATATATATGTCTATAACTACACCCCCATATATATGTACATATATAT
>NW_017732053.1:737516-757155 GCF_001890085.2 Hipposideros armiger | reverse complement strand
AATAATAATAATAATAATAATAATAATAATAATTAAAAATTAAAAACACCCAAGAAGGGAGGAAAAATGAAGAGATAATCAGTTTCAATCTTGGCTGAAGTCCGCCAGGCTCTCCCCAGGTTTTCCTCTACAATACACACTCTCCTTTGTATCTTCTGGGGGCAGAGCCAGCCTCCTTAATATAGGTGTATTTAAGATGAATGGAGTTATGAGGTATGATTAGTAGTTTTTTTACAGTCAGTGTTAATTCTGCTCCTGTCTGTCCAGAGGCACTGAGATTCCTGCGCCGTGGATTGGATGTGGGTCTTCAGGAGCTCTTTCCACTGGGACTATTGGAGGGTGGGGGATGGGGTTTTCAGAGCTGCTGGAAGGCCTTCCTAGCCAAAGCTGTTCTGCTCCCACCTGCTGCCTTTTCTCATGTAAATTATTCAACCCCCAGGGAGATGAAGCACCTTTGTTTTGGCTTATTTCTCTCTTCAGAAGTCAGTTTCCAGTTCTGGCCGGGAGGGGGACAAGGATTCTGAGGGAGGGTGGGAGTGTGCACTTATCTATGCAGCTTATCTTTCCTATCTGAGAGAACAGTGGAAAAAAAGAAAGAGGAAAAAAAAAGATAAAGAAAAAAAAGCCCCTTCCAACGCCAGGCACCCCCTGGCTAAGCTGCTTGCGTCTCCACCACTGTGGGATGTGGGCTGTGACTCCACGCTTCTCACTTCCCTCTTCTCCCCAGTTTGGGATTTTTGCCACAGTAACTGCGCGCCCTGTGGATCCTAGCGAACACCGGGCAGCACGTTCAGCTCCAGAGGCTGAGCGCGTCCAGTTGCTGCAAAACAGTCTGCTCTGTCCTGGATACCCTCCTCAGCCGCGCGAGCAGACAGACTATGCCCCCCGTTCTGCTTCGCGCGACGCCTGAGGATTCTGCCTTAGCCCGCGCACACTGGAGGGGTAGTGGAAGGAGCGCTGGGCACTCTCCGATCTGCTGAGACCCCCTGAGACCCCCAGTCTCCTCCGCCGTGGGCGCGAGCAGCTAAGCCTCCAATCTCGCGCCTTCCTCCTCCGTTCCGCTTTGCGCGCAGCCTGAGGATTTTACCTTAGTGCACGCGCCGGAGGGGTAGTGGAGGGAGCGCTGGGCACTCTCCGATCTGCTGAGACCCCCTGAGACCCCCAGTCTCCGCCGTCTTGGACGCAAGCAGCTAAGCCTCCGACCTCGCGCCCTCCTCCTCCGTTCTGCTTTGCGCGCGACCTGAGTATTCTGCCTTAGTGGGTGGGCTGGAGGAGAGGCAAGGGAAGTCTCCGATCTGCTGAGATCCCCAGACTCAGCAGCCCGACGCCCATGTCTCCACGCGCCTCGCCTCCCTCCCAAACCCGCAGGGTCTGCCCACCTCTAAGTAGTCGGCGGGAGTCCCTTCGCTGCTCAGCGTGTTTCTTAGAGTATTGTTTTCTGTGCTCCAACTGCCGGAATTGCCGTGGGTTGCGAGGAATAATACCTCATGGCGACCTCTTCACCGCGGCCATTTTCTCTCTCCCATAGAGTCTTTCTTCATCAGCCACTCTAGAAAAAGTCAGTCACCTCCACAGAATGTCATTGTTATACTTTTAACAACACTTATGACATTGTGATATATTTGATTTTGTCTAAGACTGTAAGCTTCTTTGGGCTGGGATCCTTATTGTATTTGTTTTCCAAAAACCTAGCACAGAGAAGATTGTGTTTACCAAATACATTGATCTAACATCTATTTATCTATGATTTTTAAAATAAAGTAAATTAAATGAAAATTAACAATTCTAAAATCAAATTACTCAAATATAAATAACAAAAATCAAAGAAAATCCATGACTAAAATAAACACAAGAAACTAAAAATTAATAATTATAAGAATAAAACACTTATTAAAAATAAGTTTAAAAAGTAATTCAGAAATAAAATAATTTAAAAATATGTATATAATTGAAAATAACTTTAAAGCTAAATGAATCTGAAAATAATAAACATCTAAGGGACTGGCTATAGATTTTGGGAAGATAGTGGCAGTTGTTCCCTTCTAAGCTGTACAAACTGCTCCTTATAGTAAAGAACAGAATCAAAACTGAGGAAAGTTACAGTAGAAGTAATGAGAGAGCAGATCCCTATGAGAGAGCAGTGGGAGAAGAGAGCTAAGAAAACTCCAGAAGTTGCCATGTTTTTGAGTATTTCATAGCAACAATAGGAGAGCAAGTTCTGTGAGTTTGGGGAAACCATTTAAATAAACTGCTTTCTACAAATTTAAGAAATCAAATTTTATATAAAATGCAGTGACAGAAAAATATTGATGCTGAATCCCAGGCATGAGCACAAAGGGAAAAAGGGAAATCATTTCAGAAGAACACCACTGTGGAAAATGAAACTATCTCTTCTTGATTGTATTTCACATATGGTCACATATTTTTTTCAAAAATGAAGTAAAAGGCATTAAGAAAATGATACAAGATACTAAATGACATCATAAATTACAATTTAAAAAACTCAGAAATGAAAAGACAGACCTCAGGAAAGAATAAGAAAAATATTGAAAAGTTGTTTCATAAATGAAGTGTAAAGTAGTAAAACTAAAGTGACAGTGCCTTACGAGAAACAAAAGGTATAAAGGGGGAAACACTAAATAAGAAATTAAGCAAGAGATTGTAAAGATTTGAGAGAAAATGTCAAAATTTTAAGATAAGTATAGATGAATAATTGGAGTGCATGAAAGTGAAAACCAAAATAAAGACACCCCCAAAATATTAAAAGTTATAACTCAAAATAGTTTTCTGGAAATAAAAATATACTTTAATTGTATATTAACAGAGCACACAGACTCAGAATGACTAATGGCAAGATGTATTCTAGTAAAATTCTTAGGTTTTAAAGGAAAACAGAAGTCCTTGTACAACTAGGACAAAAAGATCAAATGATATAAAAAATTAGAATCTCATCAACATTTCTGAGTGCAATATTTTGTGTCAGAAGAAAAGAGAATAACATATTTCAAGACACTCAAGGAAAGAAACTGTAAGCCATGTATTTTATAGCCAAAAAAACCTGATTTACAGATATAAAAAGTATTGACATCCAAGTCTCATGTAAGACCTCAGGAAATATTGTTTCCATGATCCCTTAAAGACGAATGATCAAAATGATCGCAGGACACTGAAATGCCTAGAAAGAACATAATGACAAATGGTAATACTAAATCTGCAATGACACAGGTCAACTAAGAGTGTATGAGAGGGAGTTCTGTGCCAGTCACTAGTGTAGTTGCTTCATAATTTGTTTTGGACGCTTTTTATATTTATGTAAAAATATTTTTAAAACTGCTAGTAATAAATACTGTTTAATGTAAAATGTCCCAACATTAAATGTAAAGAATATCACCAAAACTAATTCTAAATTCATATAATAAGTAACTGGCACCACATCAGCTGACCTAGGAAAAGGGTATTCAGAGAGAAGCCATAGGGGGCTCCTGCTGTGACCTCATGGCTGACTGAAGCCCCCAACATACACAAGCTCCAGCCTCTGTGGCCCAGACTAAGCCTTTGGACACCTTTGCAAGTGGCAGCCCCAGAATCTGTCCCACAAACACAGGGGCTGGGGTCCACAGGGAGGCACAGCACTCCCCGGGATGGGTATGTGAGACCAAGAGGCTCCTCAGGCTCTGGAAGATGACCTTGGGCCCTAGGGGTCAGATCAAAAGGCTACTGAGGCCTGTTTTCTGTTCTGTGCTGAAGGTGTGATCTCGGCACACAGAGCGGTTCAACCTAGCTGACAGGCAGGGCAGCTTTCAGGCATCTGGCCCCAGACAGTGAAATAATACAGAGGAAGAGGGAAGACACTAGGTCTCAGGGATGGAAGTTCTGAGTCCTACATACCTGAGCAGAGTAAAGAGCAGGTGGCTCAGGCCCCATGGCACAGGAGAGGGAGGAATGGCCCTTTCTTTCCCTGACCCCTCCACTCACCATGTTCATGCCATGAGATTTGCACTTTACTAATGGGCATCTTGCTGGACTGTTCCCCTTTCCCTGAATCAGAAGTTTTCTTTCTAGCACAACTACCAAAGCTTACCTGTGCCTTTCAATTTTTTAAAGAAAGTATTCTGCTGTGGTAATAAAAACATAAGTGCTATGGCTTTAGTATAATATATTCCAATCTGAAAATGTCACAGAAGTGCTGCTTTTTATTTTTATTTTATTTTTATTTCTTTTAAGATTTTATGGGGGAATTGGGGAAGGGGAACAGCCAAGTTGTTGTCCTTCAATCTTAGTTGTGGAGGGCGCAGTTAGCTTCAGCTCCAAGTCCAGTCGCCATCCGTCCACCCTTAGACAGCTGCGGCTGCTCAGCTCAAGGTGCTGTGTTCAATCTTAGTTGCAGGTGGACATAGCCCACCATCCCATGCGGGAGGGAGTTTAATCGGAAACCTTGTTGTTAGGAGCACATACTATCACCAGCTGAGCCATCTTGCCACCTGTTGGCAGCTTAGCGGCAGCTCAGCTGAGGCGCATCTCACTGGCCCAAAGAAATGGAAAGATATTCGGTGATCATAGATTGAAAGAATTAACATAGTTATAATGGCCATATTACCCCAAGCAGTCTACAGATTTAATTTAAAGCCCATCAAAATCCCAATGGCATTTTTCAAAGAAATAGAACAAAGAAAATCATCAAATTTGTATAGAACCATTGAAGACTCCAAATAGTCAAAGCAATCCTGAGAACAAAGAACAAAGCAGGCAGTATCACACTCCCTGACTTCAAATTATTCTACAAAGTGACAATAATCAGAACAGTGTGGTATTGGCAGAAAAACAGATACACCAAAGGAACAGAATTGAGAACCCAGAATTAAACCCACATGTATTGATATATTGGCAATTAATTTTCAACAAAGGAGCCAAAAACATACAATGTAGAAAAGAAAGCCCCTTCAATAAATGATGTTGGGAAAATTGGAAAGCCACATACAAAAGAATGAAACTAGACTGCTATCTGACACCATACACAAAAATTGACTCAAAATGGATCAAAGGCCTAAACATAAGACCTGAAAGAGTAAACTGCGTAGAAGAAAACATAGGTACTAAACTTATGGACCTTGAGTTCAAAGAGGATTTTATGAATTTGACCTTAAAGGCAAAGGAAATAAAAGCAAAAATAAATGAATGGAACTATATCAAACTAAAAAGCATTTGCACAGCAAAAGAAACCATCAACAAAACAAAAAGGCAACCACCCAAATGGGAGAAGATATTTGCAAACAATACCTCCAATAAGAGGTTAATATCCAAAATATATAAAGGACTCATACAACTCAACAATAAAAACAAAAACAATAAACAATTCTAGTAAAAAAATGGGCAGAGGACATGAAATGACACTTTTCCTAAGAAGACATGCAAATGCTAACAGATATATGAAAAGATGCTCAACTTCACTAGCTATTGGGAAATGCAAATCAAAACCACAATGAGATACCATTTCACACCTGTTAAAATGACAATTATCAATAAGACAAGAAATAAAAAGTATTGGCAAGGATGTGGAAGAAAAAAACACTCATATAATGCTGGTGGGATTGTAAATTGGCACAGCCACTATGGAAAACAGCATGGAGGTTTCTCAAGAAATTAAGAATAGAGCTACCATATGACCCAGTAATCCTTCTTCTGAGTATCCACCTGAAAAGTTTGAAAACATTTATTCATAAAGATATAAGTACCCCTATGTTCATTGCAGCATTATTCATGGTGGACAAGACATGGAAACAACTCTAGTGTCTTCAATGGATAATTAAAAAAGACATGAAATAGTATCTACACAGTGGAACACTATTCAGCTATAAAAAAGGATAAAATACTGTCATTTGCAACAACATTGATGATCTTAAGAGTACCATGCTAAGCGAAACAAGTGAGGTGGAATGGGACAAGAATGATATAATTTCACTCATATCTGGGATATAAATCGGGAAGCAACAAATGAACAAACAAAACAAAACAAATTAATAAACACAGACAACAGAATGCTGGTTAACAGAGGGGGAGGTGGGTAGGGATAGGATGAAAAGGGCAAAGTTGGTCAACTATATGGTGACTGAGGGAGATTAGACTTTGGGTGGTGAGCACATTATGCAATATACAGATGATATATTATATTGTACACCTGAAACTTATATAATCTTAGTAACCAATGTCACACTAGTAAATTTAATTTAAAAAAAAACATAAAATAGAGGTAGGGCGGCCATTCTGGAGGAACTGCCTTGCACATCTTACTCCTCAAACCTTTGGAATGTTTGAACTGAGCAAAATAACGCTTGGACTGAGCCAAACCGACACGGTATTCCAAATAGCTGTTTGGAAAGCTCACAGGAAAGCAGATCTCCTGACCATAAGGACTGATGATCACAAACATTCTTTAGAAGCAGCAACACCATGTATACCTAAAAATAACTTGGCTTATTTGCACCTATAGACATTCCTTTCTTCTATTCATGTAATTGTTCCTCTTCCCATTCTTATAAAAACCCCTTGCCTTCACCACAGTCAGACCACTAGCTGGGTTTCTGCCTGAATCAGCACCTCCTGAATTGCTGTTCTTTTGGATCTCAAATAAACGCTAGTGCCTCACTTTGGCCTATTATGCTTAGGTTAACACAATATATTTCACACATATGTATAATATTCAAACTATAATTTGTGTCATTTTACAGTTATATTTACTCAAAGTGACGACCTAGACTTGTTTCCTTACAGAGGCCCACAAAAGACAGCAAGAACTGTTTTAAAGAACTATTTTAAATTCAGGAACCAGAGTGGCACTTTTCCTCCCCCAGTGCCAAACTTTTCTTCCTCCAGCTTGCAATGCACGGCCTAATAATTTGTCTTCTGGGAAGGAAGCCAAGTGCCCACCCTGATGCTCAGTCCCTGGAGAATATCTCTTGCTCCTCTTTTGTTTTATTGTATTTCTTGCTTACCGCACAGAATCCAGGACTGGCACAAGTGAAGGAGACAGATTTTCTACAAGGTAATGGCATGTCATATTCTTGGAACATTGTATGACTTGAAATGTTAGACACCATTGGTAAAATTTGCAGTGAATTCCCCCCTCTCTGCCTGAAGATTCCTCCTGCCTCAGATTCCCACCTCAGCCGGTGTGGCATGTGGCTACCCCAGGGCCACCTGCAAAAGGAAGGAGCCCTCCCAACACTCCAAGCTTTTCAGATTATGGGAGAATTTGTCACATCCAGCGTGGCAAGGGCAAACAGGTTTCTCTTAAGGGGCGACGCAAATTGAATAAGAGCAAGAGACAAAAGTAAGATTAAGAGCGAGACCAAGGGACTCAGCCAGAGAAGACTGAGTGAGCCCCGAATCAGGTCAGCGCATGGCTTTTATTGAGAAATTTGAAAAGAAGTAAAACTGCTTCACTGCTGTCAATCAATTTGTAACCCGTGACTTATGTGTGCCTTAAGACCTTTCCCATTAGCATTCCCTTTGTGTTCCAACACATCCTGTGCCTTCACACTTCCTCCACATAGCCCCAAGACACTTTGTTACTGTGTCCTCCCAGGGGAGATAACTATTATCATTCCAATAGGTCCCAGTCACCTGAGACACTCCCCGAGAGAGCTTTACAGATATCATTCCATCCGGCCTCAGTTTTCCGAGACACTCTCTCGACAAATGGGTCAGAGGCTAATATAGGGGGGTGGTAACGGAATCGGCTATAATGCAACAAGACTTAACTCTGAAGAGCCTGTAATACAAAGGGTTTGGGACTGAGGGAAGTGGCAGGAGTTAAGCATCAGCGGGGGAAATATCCATTTGATACCAAAATACCTCAGGGAGTGGGGCTGGGATTACTGCAGTCTCAGGCCTGGCAAATGACCCATACCCGGAGGCTCTGGAATGAGGATTAAAATCATAATTGATGCCAAACTTATAGTCGAAATGTACAGTCTCTTTCAGGCAATAGAGATTTGAGAGAAAATGCCTGGGTTTTAGAATCAAGGCACCAAAACTGCAGCACCCAGTTCATTTGTGGGTTGTGTGATCTGCTTAGTTTGTCTACCTCCTCAAGACCTACGTTTGCTCAGGTGTCAAACAAAGACAGTATGGTGGCATTTCTTTATCATGATAAATGAAATGCCACAAGGGAAATGTAAAAGCCTGCTCTTACATTTATGTGAGGTTTATGATTAGATGAGGTTATTATTGACTCAGTTACAGGAATTCTGAAAAAATGGTTTTTGTCCATTTACAACCTTGTAAACATTTTATTGAGGGCTGATGGGATTTTCCTGGGATGTTACTGAATTATCCTTTGGCACACAACAAACTCCAGAGACCCAAGCAGTACCAAGCTCCCATTGAGACGATGCTTGGAGTCCAAGTGGAAGCTCATGATTCTTCATCCTTGTGCAGACCTCTGGGTCACACCTAGGAGGACCAGCCTTTTTGGAAGCTCAGTCGGCACTGGCTATGAAGTTATCACACCAGCATTTGCAGGAGCTTTAGCAGGGATGGCCCAATATTACTGCTGAAGTGCTTCTTTAGTCCATCGTAGTTCTAAAGGGATGAGCCCTTCCCTATTTGTTTTAAAATATAGGTTTTATTATTATTTAGGTATGACAAGGCCACCAAAAAGATAGTTTGTTATAATAATTATCTCCAAAGGACAGGGCCCACCATGCCATGCAAGGCCACATGGAGAAGCACCAAGATGGGTTAGGAGGTAGACGAAGTGACAAAAAAATGTACCAGGCAGGTAAGTATAGCCTCCATGCCCACAGTCTATCAAAATGAGTCAAACTAGCAAATTCTAAGCCTTCTTTCCTTGCCTCGCCCATTCCTCCCCATGGAAACCACGGTTAAGGCTTTTGCCTCCATTCTCCTCCTGCTCCCTCTGTCTCCTGACTGACCTTGGTGCTTCCTTGTGTGGTCCTGTGTGGCGTTCCATGCTCAGGGCTTTGTGAATATAAACTTCTTCCTTCTTGACAGTCATTTCTGTGTCTATATGTCTTACCAGACCTAATGAGACAAATCCCAGGTACATTTTAAAACAGCAAAGAAGTCACTCATGTTGACAAACAAGTAAAGATCTCACATACATGTATGTAGTATCAAAGGTCAAAGAAATTTCAGTTAAATAACGTAACTTGTATAAAGATTAGAAATAGTTTCACAGATCACATATCAGATTTAACAACAATAAATTTATTGGAGAAAGTCAGTGAATTAGGATGCAGCACCATTTGTCAAATTATGATTGAAATACAACCATAGGTTGCATATGGATGTAAAATTTGGTAAAAATCAACAAAAGCTTATATTGCATTTACAACATAGAGTATTATAATTGTATTATTATTTGTGAATTCTGTGTTGATATATACTTTATATATAATAAACTATATACTTTATTATATATATATAATTTTTCTGGGGAGCTGGTGATTAAATATTTACCTACACACCAGTGAATTGACCCCAATGGAGTGCTGCAGACATTTCTAAGCATAGCACCCTCACTAGTCCTGTTAGTTCAACTGCTGGAGATTCTGCCATCTCTGTGGCTATGAACTTTCATAATGTCTAGTTGGGGCCCTGTAAGGGTCCAATTACTGGTTGGGAAATCAGTGGAGAACCCAGCAGTTCTAAGTGGATGACACAGCCCCTCATTTTCTTTTCCCTAGTGCAGACAGTCCAGATGAAATGAGAAAAGCCTATGCATGTAAAGCTTATGGAACTAATTTTAAATATGCAAAGCTGAATTCAGTAGAAAGATAGTATTGCCTGTGCAATGTAAAGATACATGTGTCAGAGAGGCTTCTGCAAGCAGCAGAAATTGGAAATACATTCAGAGGTTGCTTTTGAATGCTGCCAGCCAAGAAAAGTCAATTGCTTCCAGGCTAAAAGGGGGAAATTGTGATGTAACTGGAAGGTTCAAGAGGGCTCCTCACACAGCAGGCATTTGCTTTGTCTCTCAAGTAAAGTATGGGGTAAAGGTCTGAACGGTCAAGGAGTTGAAGCCATGTGGCTGGAATAAATCCTGTGGCTTTCCCTGTTCCTTCTCTCAATGTCCCTGTGTGATTCCCTTAGCGAGAGCACACATGGACTTGTGGTGACAGACCCTGCTTTTCTAGGGTAGACTGAGTGAGAACAAAAACTGGCGAAGAAAGAGTGTCTTCTATAAACAATCCAGAATGGAGAGAGCTGTTAATGATTTTCTTTAGAGGGAAGTCCCCTCACTCTCTGTCAGGGTGAGCAAAACCAGGGCAGTAAGGAGGCCCTGGGACAGGGCAACTCTGAGATAGTGGCCTAGTAAGGGTCTCTATCTGCTCTCCTCAACAGCAGGAGACAGATAAGATCTGTGACACATTTATGCAAAGGTGCCAAACATGAGCCCAGGGACCCCTTTGTCTCCTGGGAAGTTTCTACTTTTGAATGGTCTCTCTGGACACCTGGGGTGACATTTACAGGGAAACGCCTTTTATCTTCAAATTCTCCAAGCACTGCAGAAAAAGCTGGCAGCATACTTTTCACAGTTCCTGGATGAGATTTTATGTTCTTTTCAGAGCTAGGTAGCTAAAGGTTTCTTAGTTAGTTGATAGATAGATAGATGATAGATAGATAGATAGATAGATAGATAGATAGATAGATAGATAAATGATAGAATGGTTAATTTGGTTTTCTTGTTTATAATCAAGAATTACTCTATTAGGAGAATCTATAATCCTGGTTCATAATTTTCTACTTAAAATGTAAATTGAGTGTTTATATCCTAGATATTCACACGAATGAACATCACGTGTCTTCGTTTCCCTTTTTGCCACAACTGTAGCCTCTCAAATGCGGAACAGCCCTCTCAGTTCAGTTTCCTAAGTGCAGCTTGAAAATAAGACAATGTATCTTTTTGCTCACGTATAGATTTCAACATACTTTATATTGGCATAAAAGAGTAGAAAATAGGCTTGTAAACATTCTATATAGAGCATAAACATTTATCAAGTTCTTAGGATAAATTTACAAAGTTTGTCAGTTATTTGTTTCTATAATAATTAAGCTGCAATAGAAGGTACTGCTCAGAATGTACTTGAAACTATTTAAAGACAACATTGTTATCAAAAGTCATTATTGCCTAGAAATATTTGTCTCAAAACTTGAATATTTTCCATGAACCACAGTCCAAGTCAACCCTTTACTAAATTTTACCTTCTTTTCTCTTTAACATTCATTTCAATATTACCCTGAATTCATATTTTCATACTCAATGATTAAAAAGGTTAAAATGCCAATGAACTATTTTACAACATAGATTTTTAAAAATAACTGTATTACATAGGCTTATGAGCTAAAGTGGATTTAGAAAGCTGAAAAACTCAGTGGGAATATCATCTATTTAAATTGTGTGCCCTCAGACTGGACATCTGGACAGCACAGCTTTTCATGCACGGGTCTTTGTATTCTCACCTGAAGTGTGTAGCCTGCCACCTGGGCTGACAGACTTCAAATCATCGACAACTCTTACATAGTTTCACTTCCCTCTCCCACGCCCCACTTGAAGGGCTGTGCCACCAAGCCCAGCATGTGTGTGCACGTGTGTGTGCACATGCACTATGCAGAGCACTAAGGTAGTGAAAGTTTCCCTGAGGAGAGAGGGTGCAAGAGACACCAATATTCAAGCAAGCAAGTTTGTTAACCTGCCGGGCTGAGGCCATGACAGGAGTCAGCCCCGACTAAGGGAAGAGTCTAGTTTTTATAGGGTGGAGTAAGTAACCAGTGGCAACGGCTGGTGGTGACACCAGCTGGGGGCAACGTCAACGGAAAATTTCTACTTGTGCCAAGCAGGATATGGATGATGTATTTCCTGCTGGGTTTCACTCCAAGCAGGATGCGGGGTGTGCGCCCTTTACTGCATGGCTGAGCTGGCCTTCAGGGCAAACAGTACCTTACATTCCAGCTTTTTTATGATATGATTTTTAAGGACTAGGGGCAGCACATCTCTCTTCTGGAGCTGCTTCCTGCTGAGAGGGGGTGACGTCAGAGCAAGGGTAGGGGCTGGAGTTAGGGGTACTGTCGGGCTCTGAGGTGGATGACAAGTGGTGATAATCACTGAGTAGCATCATATCTTGAACCTTGTTGTTGGTGAAAGCCTGGAGTCGATCCTATAGGAAGCGTGTAAGAAGGTGTAGTAGGCAGGGGCCAAAAGTTAGGAGTAGAAACAAGAATGTTAGAGGTCCTATTAGAGGAAGAATCCAAGAGGGATGACCCGATATTTTGGCAGCAGTAGGAGTTGTTAGTAGGACCTGGAAGGGCCCTGTCCATTTTGGTTGGAGGTCGGTCGGGTGAAGAGCCTTAAGGAATACCCAGTCTCCCAGGTAGAGGGAAGTGGGGTGAGGGCCTTCACAGAGCTGGGGGAGAGCCTGGTCCGCATGTTCCCTAAGAAATTGTCTAATCAAACTTAGGATTGGTAGGTAGTCGCCCAAGGGAGATATCTAGTTAGGGATGTTTCCCAACAGAAAAGGCCTACCATACATAAGCTGGAAGGGGCTCCAAAACGTAGGGGCATGAGGGCTGGCGCGAGGATGGCAAACAGCTATGGGCAAGAGGGTCAATCCAGGGTCTCTTCACTTCCAAACTGAGTTTGGTTAGCTGGGCTTTAATGATACTGTTTGCCTTCTCTACTTTTCCCGAGGACTGTGGCCTGTAGGGGATGTGAAGCCTCCATTGGATGTTCAAAGCCTCAGATACCTGTTGGATTATTTGGGAAGTAAAGGCAGGGCTGTTGTCTGACTGAAGGGAGTGTGGTAGCCCCAAAGGGGAATAATGTCATGTAGTAAGACCTTGGTGACCTCAGAGGCCTTCTCCAAGGTGGTAGTGAAGGCTTCTACCCAGCCTGAAAAGGTATCTACCATGGTTAGTAAATATCTTGTTTTCTTGACAGGGATCATTTGTGTGAAATCTATTTGTCAATCCGCTCCTGGGAGGTGTCCCCATAGCTGGTGTGTGGGAAAGGATGGAGGCCGGATGGCCCCTTGTAGAGAGACAACAGAACAGATAGTGCAGGCATCAGTGATTTCTCCAAGAAGGGTAGGAAAATGTCAACAGGTTATAGAGGACTTAGAAGATGGTATAGAGGCTTGAACCCAATGTGGAAGGATTGATGAATGACTGTTAGGATCTCCTTAGGTTGGGATTGGGGGAGGATATATCGCCCACCAGAGAGGAGTCAATCTCCTTGGAGGATGGCCCCTTGGGCCAAGAGATGTTCCTATTCGGATGGGGAGTAGTGGGGCTGTATTTGTGGCATGACAAAGAGTTGGTTAGCTGGGACAGGGGATTGAGAGGCTCATTTTGCCTCTTCATCTGCTTTGTTGTTGCCTACTGAGATGAGATCCGTTCACTTTTGGTGTCTCTTACAATGACTCCAGCCCTGTCAGGAAGATGGGCCACTTGGAGGAGATGGAGAATGAGAGGGGCATTTGTGATGGGGGATACTTTTGTGGATAGGAACACTCGCTCCTGCCAGATGACTGCATGAGAGTGTAAGATATGGTAAGCATATTTGGAATCAGTGTAGATACTGGCCTTTTTTCCTTTGACCAGAGTTAGGGCTCGAGTGAGAGCAATCAGTTCCGCCTTCTGTGAGGTCGTCTCTCTGGGGAGGGGGTTTGCCTCTTCAGTGTTTGTAAGGGAGACAATGGCATACCCTGCTGTTTTTGTGCCATCCTGAATGGTGGAGCTCCCGTCAATGAACCAGACAAGATCTGGGTCTGGGAGGGATTCTACCACAATGTTAGGAAAATGGGGTTTAAGATGTTCTAGGATTTCTACACAGAAATGTGTGAGAGAGTTTGAGGGGTCAGGAAGAAGGGTCGCCGGATTGAAGGAGGGCTTCTGTCTACCTTGAAGTTGGGTGTTTTTATGAATATGGTGTGAAATTGCTGTACTCTTGATGGTGATAGGTAGCTCGTAGCTTTATAGGAGAGGAGGTCCTGTAGATTGTGTGGGCAATAGATAGTGGTATCCTGTCCAAAGTTTAATTTCCTACTTTCCTGAGCTAAGAGGGCAACTGCTGCCAGGGCGCATAGACAGGTGGGCCAACCTTTCACTGTGCCATCTAGCTGTTTTGACAGGTAGGCTACAGACCCAAAGGTGGGTCCCTTGTTTTGGCCCAGTACTTTGAGGACAATACCTTGTCTTTCGGTTACATAGAGGAGAAAAGGCTTAGACAAGTCTGGGAGGGAGAAGGCAGGGGCAGGGAGAAAGAGCTTGTTGAAGAGCTCTGAAGGCCAGGATAATGTTGACAGTGGGGTCTAAGGGCTCTGAAAGGGGACTCTTAGCAGCCTGGTAGAGCGGGTGAACTAAGAGACCAAAATTAGGGATCCAGATGCAGAGAAACCCTGCCAGTCCAAGGAAGGAAAGGATTTCACCTTTTGTGTTAGGAGGGGTAAATCTCTAATGAGAGCAGTTTGATCTGCTGTGATGGCTCTCTGGGTGGGGGAGAGCTGAGTTCCTAGGTAGGTGACAGTCGGAGTGGATAGCTGGGCCTTGGTAGGGGATACCCGGTATCCCCTAGAGGCCAGGAAATTTAGTAGGGAGGTGGTGTGAGGGACTACAGAGAAGTAGATCATCTACATATTGTAGAACTGTACTGGGGGCTAGATTGAGGGAGGCCAGATCTGAGGCAAGTGCCTGGCCAAAGAAGTGAGGACTGTAGCAGAAACCTTGTGGGAGGGCCGTCCAAGTAAGCTGTCTGGATTGTAGGGTGTCAGGGTCTGTCCAAGTGAATGCGAAAAGGTCCTGGGAGTCTGGGTGGAGAGCGATGGTAAAGAATGTATCCTTAAGGTCTATAACTGTGAAATGAGTGGCAGTAGAAAGGATGAGAGATAGGAGCATATACGGGTTCGGGACTACAGGGTGAATGGGAAGTACCAGAGCGTTGATGACTCGGAGGTCCTGGACAAATCTATATGACCCATTGGGTTTCCATACTGGCAGGATGGGGGTATTGTATGGAGAATGGGTTGATCTTAGGAGGCCTTGAGCAAGGAGTTAGTCAATAATAGATTTGAGTCCCTTTTGATGGGGGAGTGAAATGGGGTATTGTGGCTGGTTTGGGAATTTAGAGGGGTCGCGGAACTGTATCCTTATGGAAGGATGGTGTTTGGCGACAGAAAGAGTCAAAGTACCCAAACGAGGGGGTTGACCACAGAAGGGGACAGAGGAGGTTGGAGGGGAGATGAGAAGATGGTGGGATCGAAAAGAAAGAGTAAGCCTGTCTCTGAGTTTGGGAGATGGAAGGAGAGTGAGACCTTAAACTTGGAAAGGAGGTCCCTTCCTAGTATAAGAGTAAGACATCAGGGAAGAATCAGGAAGGAGTGTGAAAATAGAATGTTAAAAAGAGGGCATGACAGTAAGGGGGTTGAGAGGGGCTGAGATATTAGGCCATCAACTCCCACAACAGAGACCTGGGAGGGGTGTGTGGGGCCTGAAAATTCAGGCAGAGCAGAAAAGGTGGCCACTGTATCTATCAAAAGGAGATTGGCTTACCTGCCACTAGAAGCATTACCCTGGGCTCCAAGGTGGTGATGGGAGATGGGGCCGAGGGCCCTGGGCACCGCCAGTCTTCAGCGGTGAGGCCGAGTAAGCTTGGCAGGGTGAGATGAGACTCGTCGTCCATGGGGGTAAGAGAAGTGCCTCTTCCCTGGGAAGGACAGCCAACCTTCCAATGTTCCCTCTTACCGCAGGAAGGACAGGGTCCAGGCGGGGGCTGCGGACTGGGGCAAGCTCTTGCCCAGTGCCCGTCTTTGCCGCACTTGAAGCATGGTCCGGGAGGAGCTTTCTGTGGGCCCCTTGATGATGGACCTTGTGCCCTGTTAGGAGCTCCCTTTTGGTCAGAGCCCCTGATAGCCTCCACCAGCAGCTGGCATTTTGTCTGATCTTGTCAGGCCTTTTCTAGTTTGTCCTGTTCGTCCCGATTGTTAAAGACCTTAAAGGCCAGGGCTGGAAGGTCCTGTTGGAGGATTTGAGGGCCTTTTTCAGCCTTTCTTAGTTTTTTCCAGATGTCTGGAGCTGACTATGAGACAAAATGAGTATTAAGGACAATGACTCTTTCCCTAGATGAGGGGTCTACCTTAGTGTATTTCTGAAGAGCCTCAGTGAGGCAGGATAAAAATCAGAGAGAGAATGGGACATGGACTCTGATAATGCCCTCTGCTCCAGCCACCTCCCAAAACAGGAGAGGAGCGGGGTGCACTCGAGAGCCGGTGAGTGGTGGCGTCGGGGGGGGGCCTGGAAGGGAGGTCGTGTCTTCCTGGGGAATCAGGGCCAAAGGCCCTGAGGTTTCACAGTTTGAATTGTCGGTAGAGGAGGAGGTTGCAGGAGAAAGAGGGAGTGCAGGTGCATAAGGAGGGGGAGCAGTGGGAGCAGGGGAAGTTTGGTGTGTGCTAGAAGTATCTGGAAGGTGGAACAGGATTGGAAGAGGGAGGGACAGGATCAGAGAGCAAAGAAAACTTGAATATAGGGGATCTCTGACCACTTTCCATTGCGATGACAGAAGTTATCTAGGTCCCTAAGAGTGTTAAAGTCAAAGGTTCCATTTTCAGGCCATTGAGATCCATTACCTAATTTATATTGAGGCCAGGCAGTGTTGCAAAAGATATTAAGCATTTAGGCTGAATTTCATTCCGCAGGCCAAGGGTGTCTAGATTGCGCGGGAGGCAGCCTAAGGGCTTGTCCTTAGGCGGGAGACGAGGAGGTGCCCATGGTGTGAGTTAGATGTAAGAGAAGAGCGAGGGCAGAAATCTCCACTAGGAAAAGGATAAAGGGAGGAGGCATCCCACCTTCTGATATCCTAATCTGGACAGTGCGAGAGACCTCTCTCAGGATGGGCGTCCCCAGACTGAGAGGGTCTGGGCCCATGGGACGAGGGAGTCTTCTGGCCTAGTGCTATGTCTTGGACTGAGGAGCCGAGACAGAGAGAAGAAGACCCGAATAAGAGTAGGGAATCCGTACTCACCCAAATAGGAGATGTGGACTAGCCTACTGATATCTGTGAGGTCAGCAATGGAAGTGAGAAATCCTCTGTGGGTGTCTCCCCAGCACGTTTGGGAGGGAGACCAGAGCATGATTCGAGCCCAAGGGAGGGAGAGGAGGGTAAGGGCGATCCAGCACTTTCCTGGTCTTGCCCCTCCTGGGTTTCGGCACCAAAATGAAAGGTTCGCCGAGGAGAGAGGGTGCAAGAGACACTGATATTCAAGCAAGCAAGTTTATTAACCTGCCGGGCTGAGGCCGTGAGAGGCGTCAGCCCTGACTAAGGGAAGAGTCTAGTTTTTATAGGGTGAAGTAAGTAACCAGTGTCAACGGCTGGTGGTGGCATCAGCTGGGGGCAACGGCTGGTGGCACTGGCTGGGGGCAACAGCAATGGATAATTTCTACTTGTGCCAAGCAGGATATGGATGATGTATTTCCTGCTGGGTTTCACGCCAAGCAGGATGCAGGGTGTGCACCCTTTACTGCATGGCTGAGCTGGCCTTCAGGGCAAACAGTACCTTACAGGTAGCCACTCATTTAATTCAGCATGACTTCCCACTCCAGTGCTCACACTGAGAACTCTCTCTTCGCCTATATGCATAGTGCCCCAGCATCCAGGTAGACTCAAAACCACCCTCCCCGGCAGTGTTTCCACAGCTGAGCACTGGGAAAACTGACTGAAAGACACTTTTCTGCCCACAAATCTCTCCAGTACAAGTAGCTTTATATCACATGGGTAATAAATCCTGTAATGGTGTTTCCATTGAATTCAGCTTTGAACATTTCAAATGAAATCCTGTGACATTTATGAAGTTTCAATATTTTGATGAATTTGATTTATTAACTCAGGCTGTATTGTCTATTTCAGAGTACTTTTCTCTCTCCTATTTTATTCTTCTTTATTTGTTTACCTGAATAATTTGTCATTTTCTTGTCTTCATTCCTCTGATTTCTAGTTGTGGTTTCGGTCCAAACAGGGCTGTGACTATTCAGTGGAGAACGAATACACTTGACAGACCCAGCTTAGAAACACCTGACTCCCAAGTACTGTGTGATTGGCAAGAAGGCTGGCCCTTTAATCCCCTTTGTTTTTCCCAGAGTTTTTTAGAGGTATTTAGTTTCAGAGGAGTTCAGATTGGGTGGCTGGCCTGCTGTGCATAAATCTGCTTACTTGACCACCTGTCAGATGACTGAGTCTTACGAGAGGGCTGGCCTAGGGACCAAGACTGTATGACATTTGTGGCTGAATTCTCTCCCTGCTTTGCCTTTACAATGGGTTCTGCTATATAGAATCTTCCCCTTTTACGGTGGTGGTGATAATCCCAAGAAACGCTGTTGTCCTGGAAAGGGTGTCACAAAGGAGCAGCTACTAGGAGCTGAAAACTAACTTGGCTCCCTCCCCCCCTTCTTGCCTTCCTTTCTCTATGAAGCAGTTTTTAGGCAGCTGCTTCTGGCCAGACACAGAGCACAGCAGTGTTGGGGGCACACATGCGGTGCTGCGCCTGTCCTCTAAGGACTAGTGGGGAGACTGACAGTGAACAAACAAAAGGTATCACTAGGGCATCTGTGCACAACAGGGCTGCAAGTGCTGGAAGAGGAGCTGTTATCTAGAGCCTGCCTGCTCGCCACTCTGAAATCACTGAAGATGATGTAGGGATGCAGCTGTTACCTTGAAATAAGGCTTAGGGAAGCAAGAAAGGTTCTTTCATGAAAACGTTTAATAAAAATATTCACCTCATGCTTCAGTTTATAGGAAATGAAACAAATCTATTACTTACTACATAAAAATAAAGAGGATATACAAGCTCCTGGCTTTCCTAGGAGCCAGGGACTCTGAGGTCCTGTGGGTGTGGACTGTGGGTTATCCTTGCAGGCCAATCAGCAATCTCCCCTTCATTGATGAGGCATTGCAGGAGGAAGCAGGGCAGGACGGTGAGAAAACTCAGCAGGCACTTAGCAGTTAGTCCATTCGAATGTGAGGTGAGAAAGTCTTTGAGGTCTGAAAAAGCCCAAAAGTGTGTAAGACAATCTGCTGCAAGGGAGTGAAACAGAGATGTTTGCAACTGCTCTGCTGAGGGTCCTTTTCTGCCTTGGTCTCCTCAGCAGGCTCTGCATCAGGGTGGATGGGCATGAGGCCGAGCCCATGGCCGCTCACCTGGCACTTACAGTGACCAAG
Source organism: Hipposideros armiger (assembly GCF_001890085.2). NCBI lineage: Eukaryota > Metazoa > Chordata > Mammalia > Chiroptera > Hipposideridae > Hipposideros > Hipposideros armiger. The sequence continues at coordinate 737,930 of NW_017732053.1, read as the reverse complement.
GGCTGTGCACTGGCAGGGGAAGCCACAGGGCATGGGGCGTGGGGCACAGCCTAAGGAAGGTGTGCTTGCCTTAGCTTTCATATTCCTTTCCCTGTGGCCAGCAACAATGGGATTTGTGGAACCTGAAGCTGAAGGATAATTTGTTGATTGTTTTAAAGGCTAACAAAGAAATGACCCTGCAGCCCCTCTCATTTAGCACATGAGTTGATGAAGGTGATCTTTGAAAGTTCCACACCAAGTCATTTAGTAATGAGAACAAAGAGACCCAATTTAAAATACAGTACAATAGGGCCGGCCGAGTGGCGCGATGGTTAAGAGCTCGCTTGGGATGCCAGAGGACCCCGGTTCGGATCCCACATATGAGGGCCAGTGACACTGCCCTCCACAGCTAAGATGCTGAACAACAGCTCAACC
>NW_017732053.1:732043-736126 GCF_001890085.2 Hipposideros armiger | reverse complement strand
AACAACAGCAACTTGTCTGTTCCCCTTCCCCAATCCCCCAGCACTGTTCCCATCCCCCCAATTCCCCAATAAAAAAAATCTTAAAAAAAAAAAAAAAGAAAACCAGTCACCCTACTTAGGGCCAGCACATGGACTTGCTCGCTGGTGAGCACTCACCTGGTCCCTGGCGGAGGGAGTGTCTCCGTGAGCAGGGTCCCAGGAGCCTGCAGGGAAAGACTGAACTGAGCGCCTTTAGCGCGGGAGCTGGAGGTTCTGGGACCATTGTTCCCCCTGGTGTGGAGCTTGCATATGAGTAGTGTACAAGAGGGCACCATTTTTCCAGGGTTGGGCCTTCCCACAGAGGGTCAGGTTCAGGACCACATTGGTCTGGTGGAATCAGGGCAGGCATGCGTGTGTGTGTGTGTGTGTGTGTGTGTGCATGCTGCTTTGGATCTCTGCTCTCCACACTGCATGTGCAGAGTTGCTGGGGTGGCGCCTGGCTGTCGGGCTGCTCTGCCTGATCTGCGAGTGGCTGATTGGGACAGGCTGAGACTGGGAGTTTTCCTGGATGTGTTGGGCCAAGAGCTGTGTGGGGTATTCGTGGCGCATTTGTGCGGGCTGGTTGCTGGTGCAGGAGCGCACGCTACTCTGACTTGGTGGGGGCCACTGCCTACACCCTGTGGTGCGCTGGGGCCCAGCTCCACCCACCTAGAGCTGCATTGCCAGTGGCACCCTGAGCTCCTGGTTCCTGGCCCCCACCTCTACAGGTCAGAGGGTTTTTGCAGCAGTGGACAGATCGCAGAAACCTGTGAGGATTTTTGGTGGTGAGCATGGTCCCAGAGCACATGGCAGCTAATTGTGGGAAGCTCACTGCGAGTCTGAGAGGAAGGCTGGTTCACAACACGTTGGGCCCTTCCCCCCAACACAACTGGTGCTGAGTCACCCAGAGATTCTCTATTGCTGAGATTATGGTCTATAGATTAAAGAGGGTAAAGAGCCTTTTTTTTTCTTTTTTCTTTGTTTTCTGTTTCTTTTTTTTTAAGATTATTATTGGGGAATTGAGGAGGGAAACAGTGTTGTGGAATTGGGGAAGGGGAACATTATGTTTTTCCAAGACCCACCAGCTCCAAGTCAAGTTGTTGTCTTTCAATTTCAGCTCTAAATCCAGTCGCTGCTTTCAATCTAGTTGCAGGAGAGCATAGTCCACCATCCCATGTGGGAGTCAAACTGGCAACCTTGTTGCACACTGAGTTATCCAGCCTCCCGTCGGCAATTCATGGCTGCTCAGCTCAAGGTGCTGTGTTCAATCTTAGTTGCAGGGAGCAGGGGAAAGGGGGGGTGCAGCTCACCATCCCATACTAGTGTCGAACCGGCAACCTTGCTGCTAAGAGCATGTGCTCTCACCAGCTCAGTTGCAGCTCAGCTCGGGCACAGCTCACTGGGAATCAAACCGGCAACCCTGTTGCTCAGAGCTCATGCTCTTAACCAACTGAGCCACTCGGCCGGCCCTTTCCTTTTTTTGTTGTTGTTATTATTTCTTTTCTTTCTCTTTCATCTTTTTGTTCCTTTTTCTTCTTTTTCTTTCATCTGTTTTCTTCTTGTTTCTCAGGCTTGTTTGTCTGGTTATTGCTTTGGTTACTGTTTTTCTGTCTTGTTCTGTTGTTTTTGTGTTTGTATTTTTGTCTCTTTTATATATGTTTGTTTCTCCTGTCTGATCATTGTTTATCATGTTTTTGTGGGGGCGTATTTGTTTTTTGGTGTTGTTGGGTTGCTTTGCTTTGTTTTTGTTTTGTGAAGTGGATGTGGGCCTAACACTGGTCCAGGAGCTGAGACTACAATGAATTTGTAGAAACCACTGACCACAGCCTTTAAGCACCTGTAACACCACCTCGCCCACCTATAGCAGCATTACAGGGGCACTCGGGGTGCCTGGCCTCATCCCCACAAACTGTGGAAAAGATTTTCTTACAACAGAAGGTGGTCCACAGAGCCTTGGGTTCATCTTGGTGTTGCTCAGTGACCACAAACCTGCACCACAGCCACTTGGGAGCAGCTTTTGGGAATTTGTGAGTGTGAAGTGGAGGCTGGCTAATGTGCTCTTGAGACACTATACAAGGGGGTCACGGGCCAGGTATTGCTTTAAGACCTGAATCTGCATTAACATCTTAAAAACCACCAATCATGTCTCATAACTCACTTGAGCTCTATCCTGCCCAGCTAGTGCCACACTGCCGAGGGCACCCTCAACACCAGGTCAAATAACCAGACATATGCTCCTAAAGAGTCTCTTTCAATAGTTGGGTCTTACTAGCATCTGACAGGTGGCAACAGGCCTAGGGTTCCCTGGGCCTTTTGCTAAACTGCCTCAGGACCAATATAGGGGCAGCCACCTTCAGTTCACACAGAGACCATCCCCACATGACCCCAAGTCCAGCACAGACAGCAGCCAACTGCATACCGCCTTGAGGCACCTACCAGGTAGATACGGACCGGGAACAAGCAGGTCTGAAATGGCTCTGAGTAGGAGCCCTGCCCGAGAGACACCAGAACCAATACACCCAGAGGACAGTGTTAGACCAAACCAGAGTACTACCTGGTTGAACCTACAAGTGGCACTCTCAAAAAAAATTTTCCACAGGCACAAGAGCCCACAGTGGTCAATCCTCCTCTGACAGGATCAACCTCCACACAGCAGCTCATACACTATGAACAGAGCTAATTCTCCCAGATAATCAGCCTGAGTGTCAATCCCACCCTCTGAAAAGCCAAAAGCAATTAAGATAAACTTTAAGAGTGACACCTCTGCCAAGTGGCTCAGTTGGTTAAGAGCTCGCTCAAGAGTTTGAGCTCTGAGCAACAGCGGTTCAATGCCTGGCCCGAGCTGAGCTGCCGCTGAGCAACCAAAAGGTGGCAGGATGGCTCAGCTAAAAAAGAAAAGAAAAAAAAAGAGACACCTCTGGAATACATGAGATAGGAGAATATGGAGACTGTGCAATCTGAATATAAAGGACACATACTATTGGGTTATCAGAAAAGTCATGACGTATTTTTTCTGTTTTTCAAAGGTCATTTAGTTACATAAAGAACAAAGATCAATCAATGATATATTGCCCATTTTATTTGATAACCTTTTGCCATCTTTCAGTTAGCTTCATAATTCCACGTTCATAGAAAGACCTGTCTTTATTTGTGAGAAACTGAACAAGGTGCTTATTTATAGCCTCATCTGAATTGAACGTTATACCGTACAAGGAGTTTTGAAGAGAACAAGACAAGTGGAAGTCTGATGGCACAAAGTCAGGTGAGTATGGTGGGTGTGGCAACACATCCCATCCAAGCTCCAATAATTTTTGACGGGTGATCAAACTTGTGTGTGGTCTCACATTGTCACAATGGAACACAACTCCCTTACAATTAACAAGTTCTGGACATTTATGGATGATGGATTCATTCAAACTGTCCAATTGCTGACAGTACAAATTATAATTGATTGTTTGGTTCCTTGGTAGGAGCTCGAAAAACACGACACCTTTAAAATCTCACCACATTGAGAGCATAACCTTCCTCTGAAGAATGTCTGCTTTCGATGTCATTTGAGGCAAATCATAACACCAGGACCAAGACCGTCTGCGCACCACAATGTTGTCAACAATCCACTTCTCATTACCAGTTATCAGTCGCTTCAAAAAAAGGATTGTTTTTCTCACACTTAATGAGCATATTGCAGATGTTTATATGCACTGTCAAATAAATTTCTTTGAGTTCATGTGGAACCCAAATATTGAGCTTGCTTACGTATCCCAGCTTCTTCATGTGGTCGTGAAAGCTTGAATGAAGGATGTTCAATGTTTCTGTAATCTCTCATGTCGTGTAACATGGGTTTGACTCTATGAATGCCTTTATTTTGTCATCATCAACTTCGGTGGGCCTCCCTGACCGAGCAGCATCATTGAGATCAAAATCACCAGCCCGAAATTTTGTGAACCATCATTGGCATGGACATTCTTTTATTTATTTTTTTTTATTGTTAGTTTCAGGTGTACAGAACAATGCAATAGTTACCCTTTTCACCCTCACAAAGTAACAACCCCCCTCCCCCCATCC
>NW_017732053.1:725277-730983 GCF_001890085.2 Hipposideros armiger | reverse complement strand
AGTAGGCTTCCTTTTTGTTTTATTGATGGTTTCTTTTGTTGTGAAAAAACTTTTAAGTTTGATGTAGTCCCATATGTTCATTTTTTCTTTTACTTCCATAGCCCACGGGGATGTATCAGTAAAAATATTGCTCCGGGTGATGTCTGCAAATTTAGACCCTATACTTTCTTCTATGAGTTTTATGGTCTCAGGGGCATGGACATTCTTGTAAAGCACTGTCACTGTAAACTTTATGCAACTTTTCACACGCTTGACGCGTGTTCTTCCCTTTATGGAAGTAAAACAGTAAAATATGGCAAAAATTCACACTTTGGTCTTCCATCTTCAACTTGTAAAATCTCCAAAACTCAAACAAATCACTCAATTTTTTTTAGAATGAAGCTAGAACTGTCAGCTGTCAAATGACATAGCAATAACATAGGTGTGGATGGCTCTAGTATTTCCAAAAATGAACTAGTGCCATCTGTTGCAAACATGCATAATGATTTTTCTGACAACCCAATACATAAGACCACCCAGCAACAACTGAAAGACATAAGTGATCTACTTAATACATTGAAGCAATCATAGAGCGACAGCCAGAATGGGGAAACAAAAAAACATGTCCCACGTTAACAGATCAGAAGAAACCTATAGAAATAAAACTAAATGAAACAGAGGTATCCAACCTACCAGAGACAGAATTAGAATACTGATGATAAGAATGTTTCAGGAACTTAGGGAGGACATAAAGAAGGACAGAGAAATCATAAAACACAACCAGTTAGAACTAAAGAATACAACGACTGAAATGAAGAACACACTTGAAGGAATCACTAGTAGATTAGATGAAGCAGAGGATCGGATCAGTGATTTAGAAGACAAAATAGCCGAAAACACCCAATTGGAACAACAAAAAGAAAAAAGTATAAAAAACAATGAAAATAGTTTAAGAACTGTGGGACAGCACCAAGTGCACCAACATTTGCATCATAAGAATACCAGAAAAAGAAGAGAAGGAGCAAGGAATCAAGAACATATTTGAAGAACTAATGACCAAAAATTTCCCTACCCTGGTGAAGGAAATCGACATACAAGCACAGGAGTGCAGAGAGTTCCAAACAAGTTGAACCCAAACAGGCCCACACCAAGACACATCATAGTTAAAATGGTAAAGGTTAAAGACAAAGAGAGAATCCTAAAAGCAGCAAGAGAAAGACAGCGGGTAACATACAAAGGAACTCCTATGAGACTAACAGCTGACTTTTCTGCAGAAACTCTGCAGGCCACAAGGCAGTGGCAGGAAATATTTAAAGTGATTAAAAACAAAAGCCTACAACCAAGATTCCTCTACCCAGCAAGGATATCACTTAAAATTGAAGGAGAGATAGTTTCTCAGATTAGAATAAGCTAAAATAATTCATAACCACCAAACCAGCATTGCAGGAAATGTTAAAAGGACTTTTATAAACAGAAGAAAGGGGAAAACTAACAAAGACAAGAAATACAAATAACAAAATGGCAATACATATGTACCTATCAATAATCACTTTAAATGTGAATAGGTAAAATGCTCCAATCAAAAGACATACAGTGGCTGAGTGGATAAGAAACAAGGATCTATGCATATGCTGCTTACAAGAGACTCATCTCAGATCAAAAGACACACACAGACTGAAAGTAAAGGCATTGAATAAGATATTTCATGAAAATAGAAACGAGAAAAAAGCTGGAGTAGCAATACTTATTTCAGACAATATAGACTTCAAAATGAAGACTACAGTAAAAAACAAAGAAGAGCACTACATAATAAAGGGATCAATCCAACAAGAGAACATAACCCTAGTAAACATCTATGCACCCAACATAGGAGCTCCTAAATATATAAAATACCTTATGACGGACATAAATTCAGAGATCAACAGTAGCACTACCATAGTAGGGGACCTCAATACCCCATTGTCACCAATGGACAGATCCTCCAGACAGAAAATCAACACAGAAACAGTGGCCTTAAATGACACTTTAGACCAGGAGGATTTAATCGATATTTTTAGATCATTTCACCCCAAAGCAACAGAATATACATTCTTTTCAATGGCAAATGAAACATTTTCCAGGATAGACCATGTTAGGCCACAAAACAAGCCCCAATAAAGTTAAGAAGACTGAAATCATACCAAGCGTCTTCTCCAACCACAATGCTATGAAACTAGAAATCAATTATAAGAAGAAACCATGAAAGCACACAAATACATGGAGGCTGAATAACATGCTACTAAATAGCGAGTGGGTCAAAACTGAGATCAAGGAAGAAATCAAAAGATACCTCGAGACAAATGAAAATGAAACCACCAAGACCCAAAATCTGTGAGATGCAGTGAAAGCAGTCCTCAGAGGGAAATTCATATCAATGAAGGCCTATCTAAAGAAACAAGAAAAATGTCAAATCAACAGGCTACTTTTACACCTAAGGGAACTGGAGAAAGAACAGCAAAACAAGCCCAAAGGGGGTACAAGGAAGGAAATAATAAGGATCAGAGCAGAAATAAATGAAATAGAGACCAAAAACCAAAAATACAAAAGATCAATGAAACCAAGAGCTGGTTTTTTGAAAAGATAAACAAAATTGACAAACCCTTAGCCAGACTCAACAAGAAAAAGAGAGAGAGGACCCAAATTAATGAAATCAGAAATGAAGGAGCAGGAGTGACAACAGATACCACAAAAATACGAAAATTGTAAGAAAATAATACGAGCAACTATATGCCAACAAATTTGACAATCGGGGAGAAATGGATAAATTTCTAGAAGCATACAATCTACCAAGTATGAACCAAGAAGAAACAGAAACTCTGAAGAGACTGATTACTACTAAAAAAATTGAATCAGTAATCAACAAGCCTTTGACAAACAAAAGTCCTGGACCAGATGGCTTCACAGGTGAATTTTACAAAACATTCAAAAAACAATTAACACCTATTCTAAAACTTTTCCAAAACATACAGAAGGAGGGAAGCCTCCCAAGCACATTTTAAGAGCCACTATTACTCTGATCCCCAAATCAGACATAGACAATACTAAAAAACAAACAAACAAACAAATAAAAACTACAGGTCAATATCCCTAATGAACATAGATGAAACAATCCTCCACAAAATACTAGCAAACCAGATTCAGCGTCACATTAAAAAGATCATACACCACGATCAAGTGGGACTCATTCCTGGTATGCAAGGTTGGTTCAATATCTGCAAATCAATTAACATGATACACCACATCAACAAAATGAAAAATAAAAATCATATGATCATATCAATAGATGCAGAAAAAGCATTTGACAAAATCCAGCAGCCATTTATAATAAAAAACTCTTAACAAAGTGGGAATAGAGGGATATCTCAAAATAATAAAGGTCATATATGATAAGCCCACAGCTAACATCGTACTCAACGCTCAACGGGGAAGGCTAAAACCTTTCCCCTTAAGATCGGGAACAAGACAAGCTGCCCCATTTCACCACGTTGATTCAACATAGTTCTGGAATCTCTAGCCACAGCAACCAGACAAGAAAATGAAATAAAAGACATCCAAATTGGAAAGGAGGAGGTAAAACTGTCATCATATGCAGATTACATAAAACTATATATAGAGAATCTCAAAGCTTCCATCAAAAAACTATTAGAGCTGATAAATGAATTTAGTAAAGTAGCAGGAAACAAAATTAATATTCAGAAATCAGTTGCATTTGTATACACCAATAATAAACTATCAGAAGAAGAAATCAGGAAATCAATCCCATTTACAATTGCTTCAAAAACAATAAAATACCTAGGAATAAATTTAACCAAAGAAGTAAAAGACCTGTACTCAGAAATTATAAGACACTGAAGAGAGAAATCAAAGAAGATACAAATAAATGGAAATACATACCATGTTCATGGATAGGAAGAATTAATATAGTTAAAATGTCAATACTACCTAAGGCAATATATAGATTCAATGCAATTCCTATCAAACTACCAATAACATTTTTCTCAGAAATAGAACATATAATCCTAAAATTTATATGGAACCATAAAAGACCCCGAATAGCCATGGCAATCTTGAGAAATAAGAACAAAGTGGGAGGTATCATGCTACCCAACACCAAATCATACTAAAAGGCTATAGTAATCAAGATAGCATGGTACTGGCATAAAAACAGACTCACAGATAAATGGAACAGAATAGAGAGTCCGGAAATAAATTCATTAATATATCATCATTTAATCTATGACAATGGAAGCAAGGATTTACATTGGGGTAAAGATAGTCTATTTAATAAATGGTGCTGGAAAACTGGACTGACACATGCAAAAAAATGAAAATGGACCACCTCCTTATGCCATGTACAAGAACAAATTCACAATGGATTAAAGACTTAAATATAAGACCTGAAACCACAAAACTCCTAGAAGAAAGTATAGGGAGTAAATTTGCAGATATTAATAATCCTGAGTAGTATTTTTACTAATATAACCCCTCGGGCAAGGGAAGTAAAAGAAAAAATAAACATATGGGATTACATCAAACTTAAAAGTTTTTTCACAGCAAAGGAAACCATCAATAAAACAAAAAGGAAGCCTACTGAATGGGAGAAGATATTTGTCAATGATATATCTGATAAGGGGTTAATATCCAAAATTTATAAAACACTCACTCAATAGCAAAAAACAAAAACTCAATTAAAAAATGAGCAGAAGATATGAAGAGATATTTCTCTAAAGAAGACATACAGATGGCCAACAGGCATATGAAAAAATGCTCAACCTCACTAATCATTAGAGAAATGCAAATAAAAACCAGAATGAGATACCATCTCACTCTGGTCAGAATGGCTATCATTAATAAATCAATAAACAACAAGTGCTGGCAATGTTGTGGAGAAAAGGGAACCCTGGTACACTGTTGGTGGGATTGCAGATTGGTGCAGCCACTGTGGAAATCAGTATGGAGGTATCTCAAAAAACTGGAAATGGAACTACCTTATGACCCAGCATTCCACTCTTAGGTATCTATCCAGAGAAACCCAAGATGCTAATTCAAAAAACTATATGTACCCCTATGTTTATTCCAGTGCTATTTACAACAGCCAAGACTTGGAAACCACCAAAATCCCCATCGGTGGACAACCGGATTAAAAACCTGTGGTACATTTATACAATGGAGTATTACTCTGCTATAAAGAAGATGAAATCTTACCATTTGCAACAATATGGATGGATCTAGAGAACATTATGCTAAGTGATATAAGTCAGTTGGAAAAAGACAAATACCATATGATCTCACTTATATGTAGACTCTAAAGAACTGAATAAATGAGCAAAGTAAACAGAAATAGTCTCAGAGATATAGAGGAAAAACTAATGATTGCTAGATGGAAGCAGAGTGGGGGTGAGGGAGAAGGGGAAGGGATTAGACAGCATAAATTGGAAACTACAATATTGCCACAGGAATATGAAAGGCAGTTTGGGGAATATAATCAATAATGTTGTAAATATTTTGTAGGGTGTTAGATGGACACGTCTTGTTAGGGAGACCACTTCATGGACAGTGTAGAGGCTTGACCACTGCGCTATACACCTGAAGCTGAAGCTGAATAATATTGTATGTCTGTATGTCAACTATATATATATATATATATATATATATATATATATATATATATATATATATATATATATA
>NW_017732053.1:709341-724127 GCF_001890085.2 Hipposideros armiger | reverse complement strand
CCCCACCCCCACCCTGAGAGAAGGAACAGGCTGGCAATCTTTCCTTGTATGTAAATTTAAAGGTCATTGCCCTAGTCAGCTTTGTAGATTTGGTTAGACAGTCAGCCCCTCAAGTAGGGGTCACCAAACTGGAGTTGTGAGCACCATGCAGTATCCCTCCAAGGGGGCCCAAGGTCACCCATTGAGCTGAGAGAGAAAATATTAGAACTTCCAGTAATACAGGAAATAGGCATGAGGACTGTTTTTACAAAAGAGGGAACTAGGAGGTTGGATTCCAAGCCTGCTGCCTGTGTACTGCCAGGCACAAACTCAGGCAGACATTAATCACACAGAGCAGACACACAGAACAAAAGCTATTAAGCAAAAGATTCCATTGTGGTCATTCCCGCTGTACCTAACAAAAATTAAAGGTAAACTTGCCCCCATTCTTCTTGTACCTTGCAGAAGTTTCCCATACCAAGTTTTTCATGGAAATAAGAAACACATATAAACCCTAGCCCAGCAGATGGAGGGGTCTCTCTTCCACTAGGGATTAGAGACGGCCACTCTGTCTGTGGGGTGGCCTTTCCTTTCTTTTCTCACTCTCTGCTAAATAAACTTACTTTCACTTTAAACTGTGTATCAGCTCATACTTGAATTCTTTCCTGTGGGAAACCAACAACCTTCTTTTCCTGTAACACCAGTATATATTTATATGAAAAGCTTTGTTACTTACTGTGTATATTAGAATCACGAAAGCAATGGTTCTATAGCCTGCCATTATTTTATGTCATACCAAAAAAGAAACTCGGCTACTGATGGATGACTTTCTACAACCTGGGGTTTTTATTATATACTTATCAAAAAGCCTGTTTTAAGGGCAACTTGTTAGCTCAGTAAATTAGAGCACATGCTTTGAACAAGGTTGCTGGTTCAACTCCCCCATAGGATGGTGAGCTGCGCCCCCTTCCGCTCCCCCCGCAACTGGATTGAAAATGGCAACTGGACTTGGAGCTGAGCTGCACCCTCCACAACTAGACTGAAGGACAATGACTTGACTTGGAGCCGATGCATCCTGGAAAAAACACAGTTATCCAATAAAAATTTTTTTTAAAAAGCCTGTTTTAGACTTAGACATATCAGAGACTTTTGTCATTTGTATTAGTCTTGTGTATATGTGAAAGGAGGAGAGAAGTGAAATCAAGTTTGTGTGTGCTCAGCATGGCGACCATCGCCACCAACGAATGGGGAATGTGCTCAGATATTTTACCTGTGGAGTGAAAGATTTAAAAAATGTTAGGATGCCAGTCTGCGTAAGAATAACATCATGTTTCAATGTGAGGTCCAGAAACAGCATATCTGAAACTCTCCAATTTGCAGATACCCACCCCAAGATGCCCCTGGGAGCCAAATGGCTTTCTCTCCTGCCGTGATACCCAGGGAAGCTCACCCACTGCATCTATCACAGGAGAACGCCCCAGGAGGGCTTGACAAAGGGTCTGCTCCCTCGCAAGCAGCATGCCCTCAGTTTGGAGCCAGCTGAGGCCAGGACCCATGTGGGCCATCTCCCCATAGCCCCACAGGCCCACAATCCCACAGTCCCACAACCTCATAGTCCCACAGTCCCACAGGCCAGCTCTGGCCCGCAGATGTTTGTTTCTTGTTGGTTGGTTGTACCAGAAATGTATTTTAAAAAATTGAGTTTGAGGGCCGGCCAAGTGGCGTGTTGGTTAAGAGCTAGCTTAGGACGCCAGAGGGCCCCGGTTCAGATCCCACATATGAGGGCCAGTGACACTGCCCTCCACAGCTAAGATGGTGAACAACAGCTCGACCTGGAGCTGGGCTGCCATGAGTCGCCAGTGATGGCGTAGGCTGCAGCCCCTGCTGCAGTGGGCAGCCATAAGCTATCATGTGTGGCCAGCAGCCGGTGTGAGCTGCCAAGAGCCGCCATGAGCGGCCATCCAGGGGCCGGCGACCGATCTGCCTCACCCGGGAAGAGTGCAATGATAATACCAGCATGGGCCAGTGAAGCGACGTCCTCCACAACTAGATTGAAGAACAAAAGGACAGCCTGATTCCCCAGTGCTGTTCCTCTCCCCCAATTCCCCAATAAAAATCTTTTTTAAAAAAGAGTTTGAAGCAAGAGGTGTCTTGACCTGACCTCAATCTGACATTTACATTATCTGTTTATCTTTGATGGCATTTGAGTTTGCTATTTCACTGTGTCATTATTTAGACTCTGAATTTTAGAGCAATAAACTGCTTCTTGATGCTAATGAAATACTTAATTCTTTGGGTGGGGCTAGATATAGGAAAATCCACCTTCTTAGTATAATGAAATCTTAGGCTGGCTCAAAGACTGAGCAAAGGCCCCTGCTAGCTTGAAGCTTATCATTCTTTTTTTAGTTTTAAACCCTAATTAACTAATGCCCATCAAGAATTAGTATTGTTCACAACCTTAAAAACATATTTTAGTAAATTTGCATATAAATTCTAGATTATGATGTAATTTTTTCTAATCTCATTTTATTGATTTGAATATTTTGATGGTAATATTAATAAAGTAACTATTTGGGTTGTCAGAAAAGTGATGACGCATTTTTGCAATGAGAAACAGAAAAAATACGTCATGATTTTTCCAACAACCCAATATTTTTATGTCACAGGTACAATGCCTTTTCATCTTAACAAACAATGGGTAAATATTCAGCTCCAATTTTGCAGCTATGGAGTCTGAAGCACAAGCCATTTAACCTTTTGTAAAGATCATAAACATTATAGCAAGTACTTTTGGGGATTTGAACAAATATTTTGGGGGATTTCCTATGCTTTTTCTAGTATGCCACATTGCCTCTTTATTTTTTTTTCATTTTATTATTTATTTATTTATTTTTTAAATGGTAAAATAGCAGTTTATTAGAAGAGATAGTACACTTCAAATAAATAGAAGCGGGCTGAGCAGTAGAGAATGGCTCAAGGGCTCATTATTAAAAGAGAAATTACACTCCAAAGAGTTTGGAGCAGGAGAGCAAAAGGAGCTCAAAAGGCTCACATTGCCTCTTTAAATGCAAAGTTAAATGTAAATGAAGAAAATGGTAGAATGATAGTTACCTGTCTAAAGCATATTGTTTTTAGAACACTAAAAATGGATTCTTTGAATTGTAATATAATAATAGGTAATGGCTTATATGGTGTTTCTTCTTTGGAGTTGCATTTGATACTAAGAGGTCAAAGGTTATCCATTCTGTATTTATTTAGAATTACTATGCACAAAGCATTATGTTAGGCCATGGAGCAGAAAAATTACAAAATAGCTTATGCCAACAAACAAGATTATTTTGCATAAATTTTAACCTTCAACGTATGTATGAGGGTAGAGGGTAGGTTATCCTAATTTTACATGAGGAAATTAAGGAATAATGTCATTCTGTATCAGAATGGAAAACCATGGCTTTGAAAAGGTATTATTATATTTGGGATTAAGAAACCTTGTCATCATTATTGGACCCAAAGAGCATCAGAACAAGTAAGACTCTTGGAGATCCTTTAGCCTTCAGGTCCCTGGAGGAGGCAGAGGGCCACGATTTCATAGCATGTTGTTATTGATTTGTAATCCCCCATCTATATGTATATTTTCGCATCATTATAATTACATTGTCAACAGAGTTTTCCATTCTTTCTTCCATATTCTCTTCAAAATACCCCATTGAAAGATTTAAAATATTTACTTATGTCTGTTGTTGGATTTAGAACATGGCCAATTTTTCAATATTCTAAATATCACTATCAAAAATATTCTTCTTTATTTTATATTGATAATTATTCTTATAGGTACTATACAGAAATGGCACAGTGGTTGAGAATCAGACCCTGAATCCTTGTATACTGTTGGTGGGAATGTAAATTGGTGCAGCCATTACAGAAACAGTATGAAGTTTCCTGAAAAAATTAAAAATAGAACTACTATATTCTCTAGTAATCCCTTCTGGGTATTTATCCAAAGGAAATAAAAACATGAGCTCAAAAAGATATATGCAACCCTGTGTTCACTGCATATTATTTATAATAGCCAAGATATGGAAGCACCCAAGTGTACATTGATGGCTCAATGGATATATACACAGAATATTATTCAGCCATAAAAATGGGAAAGTTTGCCAATTTTGACAACACAAATGGACATTGAAGGCATTATGCCAAGTGAAATAAGTCAGAGAAAGATAAATACCATATGATGTCACTTATATATAGAATTTAAAAGAAAACAAGAAACCAAGCCATCGATACAGAAAACAGATTGGTTGTTGCCAAAGGTGGGGGTGGGGGAGTAAAATGGGTGAAGGTGGTCAAAAGGTACAAACTCCCAGTTATAAAATAATTTATGGTGATGTAATGTAAAGCATGGCCACTATTGTGTAGCATGTAATATATTATATATTTGAAAGTTGTTAGTAAAGTAGATCTTAAAAGTTCTGATCACAAAAAAAAATCGGTAACTATGTGGGGTAATGGATGTTAACTAGACTTATTGTGGTATTATTTCACAATGTCAAATCATGCTGTACACTTGAAATTAATATAACGTTATATGGTAATTATATCTCATTTTTTTTAAAGTGACATAGGTCAAGGATGTGCTTATCTATCCTTCATGAATGGTAGCAACTTTATTCACAGACTCATAATAACTATACATTAATTATCATTACATATCAATTACCAGTTATTATATATCAATATACTATGGTATGTTAATTTAAAATATTTTTAAATAACTTAAATGTTATTTTAAAATCATATTGTTTCTAAATTAGCTAGCCCCTTGTAATTATCTCAAGAAAAAAAAGAATCAGAACCTGTTTACTAGCTGTTGGAGATAACCATTTTAAGCCTTAGTTTCCTAAAATATAAAAGGTGTAACAATACCTATTTCATAGGCTTGTAATTATGGAGAAAGAAGACACTACACTACCAAGGACTCCTGTGCTAAAGGAGCTCAAATTTAAAAGTGGAGCCTAACAGCCATTTATAAACGGGCCTCTCCCTCAAACCGCACTTCAGGATGAAGCCTGCACTGAACTGACTTCCTCCCACAGTGAACTGCCTGCCTCCTGCACTGTGTTCCTGCCATCTGAGCCAACATTTATAAAGGAGTTTCTGGAATGGTATTTCAACCAATAGATCTGAAACTCTCCCCATCCAATCAGAGCTGCATTGCACTATGACCATCAAACTCTTCACAGACCAATCAGAGTGGGTCCATTATGACCAATTGGGACAGTGCCTTTTGGATCAATCAAACTTTGAAAATTGGAGTCCTCATTTGCATAAGGATGGACTAATCATGGACTGGAGCAGGGCCTTCCCTCTATATAAGTCAGCTGCCCTGTGGCTCCGGAAATGCCCTTTCCCTAAGACAGAAGACTGCATTTCCCCAATTAGAGCTGAAACACCGAAGATGAAAGAAACACCAAAGATGTCTCGCAGGACCAGAGTAGAGCAGAGCAGACCAGAGCTGACCCGGGGCCCGCCTTGCCCCAGGGCCACCTCACAGCTATATTGTTTCATTATTGAGCTGTAATACTACTGACCTATTCCACAGCTATGCTCACAACCGAGCTGTATCACAATTGAGCTGTTTGCACTGAGTAAAGTTTCCTTCTGCACCACACTCCAAACCGGAGATTCCAGTTGGCATTGAATTGGTACCAATGACCATTGGCTGACATTATGAGAACTGAATGGGATAAAGTGTTTAAAGTACCTAAAATATACTGAAAGCTAACAAAGAGTGATCCTCATGATCACTCTCATCCTCATGTCATCATAAACCTTCATCAGCACAGCTGCTATCATCATTGTCATCCTCACATCCTCATAACCACCATTGTCACTGCCTTGAAGCAGGGACAGTGAGTCAGAGTGCAAAGGTGCTACTTCCCTTTCTGCACCTGACAAATTACTCTGAAACTATTTCAAATTTCAAACAAATTACTCTGAACTATTTTGTTCAACTTTGATGAACAGAAGCCACATTTTGGAGCCACTGTCACTGTCCTTGGCAGATGCAGTCCCAGTCTTGCATATTTCCAAGGATGTAAAACAATGAGCAAATATCCTAAACCCAGTTCCTACCCTGCTGCTTCTCAACCCCAGCTGGCTTTGCATAGGAAAATGAAAATGATCACAGCTAGCCCCTTCCCCACATGACTGCTTGGAGCACCAATGGCAGGTGGGAAATTATTTCACCTGTAGGAACACGCAGGCACCACCTGTAATTCTGACGCCTGTTCTCTAATTTGTGTCCTCCTTTTCCTGGGACATAAAGGGAGCAACTAGTGCGAATCAAGGGGCATAAGCCCAGCAAATGGAAAGCCCATAAGAGAGGGAGGGCTTTGGAAAATGTGGTCAGCTAAAGAGTGGTAGGGGAAAGTGCCACAGATAGTAGTGTAATCACCCTCCCCTATTGACACTGCTGGCACCCTGCAGAGCTGGCTGGGAAGACAGAATGAAGGGCTGCACCTTCATTAAGAGTATCCCTTTGACTGCTAATCCTACCCAAGGTTGCAGGGGAGGGAGGGAGAGCCAAGACGATGGGTTTAAAGCTGAGCATCCATTCAGTGTATTCCTCCACTACTGGCCCCACAAAGAGGGTGGAGGCAGGAAGTGGGCTTCAAGGGCTACAGCCCCCCTACCCGCGCACATCCTCCACCCCCTCCAACCCCGTGCTGCCCCTCCACTGGCAGTCCTGACAACAGACAAGGGAGTGGGGCTGAAGGGCTGTGCTACCATGAAGTGTGCCCTTCAACTGTGGGATTTGCCTAGAGTTGACTGAGGTGGGGGAAGGAACAGGAAAGTGGGCTTAAGAGCTTTGACTTCACACTGTACGGCCAAGCGCCTCCATCCCCACCCCCCAGGGCTGACAAAGAGGGCTGAATGGCAGGCTGTGCCTTCATTAACGGTGCCCCTCACTCCATCCCAACCAGAGTCTGTTGATGAGAGGAGGCACCGGATGTGGGAATAAGCTGCTGTGCCTTCTTTCATGGGCTCCTGGACCCTGCCCAAGGTGGTGATTCAGCAGCAGAGCACTACATCTGTTTTTTGAGCTAGGGAATGCGTGTTCTTTACTGGGTTTTACAAGTGGAACATTTGCTTTGAGTTGGTGACTGTTAAGAATCTTCGCAAATGAGTGTTCACCCCTGTGTGTTCTCCACACCCTTCTGGCTTTTAATCTGTGTGGCAGGCCTGCGCTGTGGTTACAAGACATCTTCCTTCCCTGGGGGCACTGACGAGCTGGCCCTGCAGGGCAGCGTCTGGCCATCCAGGCCTGTGCCGTCCCCCTCCAGTGCCCTCCTTATTCCCAGCTCAGATAGTGTGGTCGCAGTGTGGGGAAATCACTGCAGATTTAGTCAGGTAACATGTCTGCCAGGCTCGGCTCTGCTTCCCAGCTTGTGTGCTCCCAAAATTCCGCTCATTGTAAAAGACATTTAAGGACCACTGCTTGGAAATCACGTTTAAACCCAGCAATCGGGAAATGGGAAATTTAGGAATAATTTTTAAATGACAATGCACTATGTGATTCACAACAAATGTGACTTTTCTGAATGATGAACTGACTCAGTTTGTTCATTTCTGTGTCGCCTGGCACAGGTAGATCGCTATGGATCGGTGTGTATAAAGGAGCAACTGCATGCATGTGTGGCTGTGAGCACAGGGTCTCCTTACCGCAGCGGCCGGGTGTCTGGCTGGGGAGGCAGTACATTGCCCCGAAGACGCACCTGCATAGCCGGCAGCCGCGGAAAGTCCAGGCTCCATGCACTAGAGCACCGCACTCGCTGAGAAGGCGGAGACCGATGTTAGTGCGACCAGCGCGAGCTGCGCCCCCGCCTCGCCCACTGCTGTCCCTCCCTCCCGCTCATCCTTGCGCGCACCTGTGCCTCTGGTCGTGCTCGCAGTATCGGCCAGTGAAGTGGACAGGGCACACGCAGAAACTGCCCAGCACGCAGGTACCGCCGTTCTTGCAGCAGCGCGGCCGAGGGGGCGCACCTATGGGGGTCGCCTGCGCGTCAGCTCAGCGCTTAGCGCGCCGCTCTCTGAGTTAGACCCGCCGGGACAGACAGGACGAGATTGCCCCGGGGAGGCAATAAAATTAGCTCCCTGTTAAATGTATTTGCTCAGGTAAATCCTGCTTGTTAATTAAAGGATTTAAAACAAACGACCTGGGGTGCTAGCGGGTAAGGAACGGGCAGCATGACAAGACGTGAAACCCTGCCCCCAACAAGTCAGGTTTTCTTTCTTCCCTCCTTTCACATGTTAAATTCAGGCTGTGACTTCCCGTGTCAGTGATTAAAGACAGGCCTCCTGGGCAGGGACCACCCACAGGCGCGATGACGCCACCCCCCCCCCGACACCCCCCCCTTTGCCAGAGGGACCCCCTGTGGACCTGGGGGCTGGAGCCTGGAAGTCTGCAAAAAGCCAAGCAAGAGTCAGCTATTATCTTGGGTTGGGATATTTGTTTTAAATACATTTAAATCAGTTCTCTGGATCTGAAAAAAAAAAAACCAATTTAGCAAATGCAACGTTTTACCAATGAAATAGTAAAACGTTGTTTTCAGAGTAAAAGAACACCTCACTAGGAAATATTTTTACTTTATAGTGTATCATCATTTGAAGATAATGAAATGTTCTCTGTTGGGTTTCTCGTTTTATCCTTAGTTTATCCCAGGTTTTTATCAAACCCTAAACTCGGCGTCTGGTGACTGAGATGACCAAAAAGACGCTAAGGCAGCGTCGCGACTTACGCTCTTGGAAAGCCCGGGAGTGGGGAAGCGAGTCCTGCGACATCCGGTACTCCGCGCTCCCATTCACCTCCCTAAAATTATTCCAAGTCCAGTTGAATGTTTCCTGCTGGAGCTTCTGAGCTGTGGCGTTGTTGATTTTTTCTGTACTGCCTTTATGTTTCTCTCTTTGATAGCCTTATAAAAACATTGAAAATATGAAACTGATAATGATTGAGAAACAAATACACAATAAAAACTAAAAGACTAAATAAATGCTTCTTACTGTTTCCCAAATGGATGATCTGTAATGCCAAACTGATCATAAACAGAAGCCTAGAATATTTAAAGAAAAGTATTTAAGTTTAACATATAAAAAAGCATAAGCAGAAATTTACATGTGTATAAAATGTAATACAATAACAAATATAAAGGTATATACAGTATTTAATGTATAATAAATATTATGCAATCATTTTGTAACTTGTAGATTTTGATTAATGTGTCACCGCTTTCAAAGATTGTGAGACCAAGCAAGTATGCACACCTCTTAATGAAAAGGAACAATCATGCATGCATTGCAGTTTATTCTGGAGGCTTTTAAATGTCCCTCTTGTCTCTAAGACCTGGATGACCTCTGTTCTTACCTAACAGGGTGGCTCCGGCTCATTTTTCCACTGATGCGTCTGGTATGAGAGTCTCCTCTCATCAGTACATTGAAGATCAATTTCCAGGGAAGCTCAGTCTGCCAGTGTTTGTATTTGAAGGTGTCTTTACTCCACGTCCTGGTGTAACTGCATCAGGATACAAGATGGATGAGTACAGAAGACACAGGTATTTCCTACCCTTTGCCTAGTCCACAGGAAACAATGAGATCTCTGAGGTCTGCTGTGGAAACCTGTTAGGCAATGGCCTGTTGTGACAGGCAGGGCCCATGCAGAGCCTCCAGGACTGTCCTCTCAGCGAGATGCTGCTGGGGGATAAGTAAGAGTGGGTGGAGACATGGCTGATCCTCTCCCCAACAGTGTTTACAGTGCTGACAGCAGCAGGAGTGTTCAACCCCTGATGTAAAACATTGGTGACCAAGGCAACAAGCCTTTCTCTCACTGGGGAAAAAAAATAAACATGAAGAAAGAAGTTTTCAAAGGAAAATGGAGATTTTATATTGCTAACTCTTTATACCGGCAGATGGGAGGGGCCCAGCTAGAAAAGGGAGACGCTGTGTGGAACATAACCAACAGGCTTGGGTCCCAAAAGTCTTGAATGGGGAGCACGAATATAAAGAGCGAAATTTCAGCACCTGCTTTCTGAGGATGAGTCTATAGTCCCACCAGCAGCCTTTTCTCTGTGCCCAGCATGGTGGTAAATATGTTACATGCTTTACTTATTTCATATAGCACCCCTCGTAGTAATCAGTATTACTAATCCCCCATGTAAACGATGAAACAACTAAGGCTTAGAATTAAATATTTGAAAAGACATGAAATGCACAGCTAGTATAAGAAGTCTGCAGAGTGCGCGGTATCCAAACACCCGAGAGCACAGGGGTAACTGCCACCCACTGTTGTCTGATAACGAGCCTATTCCAAATCCAAGAAGGGAGTGATTTGAGGGCCTATTTTAGGACTTCCTGAGTCTCAATTTTTCTAATTGTCAAAATAGTGACAGGGCCCTTTTATCAGCACTAAAGAGGACACCTTGCAACCCTGGTGCAAATTGTTCTGTGATTTTAATATCTGCTTAATAAAACTGCTTTCTGAATAAAACTGCTTTCTGCATATAGCATGTTTCCTCTAAGGATGAAATTGTCTTTGTTACTGATTTAATTTTTTAAACCTTTAAATGTGAGGTTTACTAAAGAGGCTGTTAAATAAGCCCATAGGGAATTGGCGAGCCTTGCTGCTGAGAGGCCTCCGAGCCATTGGTTCTGTGAGCTGCCGGGACCAGGTGGGGACCAGCAGACCTGAGTGGGCAAGATGTGTGGAGGATGACACAGGTGACTTCATGAAACATCTGTAACTGGAATCACAACAAACACACTTTTAAACTGAATGACTACTACTTGTTAATTCCACAATTTAGTTATATATAAAGAAAGTACATGTTATGACTTTAAATCAGTAGAAACTTCTATATGACCTCGATACACTAAAATGAAACCATTTATAAACTATGGATTATTTTTATTTAAATGAGAAGTTTAAAACCGTTCAGTTTACAGGATGATACTGAGTCCAAATGTTTCTGATAATATCAAAGTTTTAAAAGTAGTATCTAAAATCCAACTCCTTCCTCCCCCGACCCCAGTTTTTTTAAATTAAATTTGTATTGTGGACTTTGTGGGTGGAAAAGGGGCCACAGTTTAAACCTGACAAGCTTAGGAAACTAAAACTAAGATGGCGTACACACACACACACACACACACACACACACACACACACAAAGATTTTTAACTAAGTGGGCCATGGTGGGAAGTCACATCTTCAGCTTCCTCATTAAATTAATCTGTGCCTTTTCAGTGGGCCTGTTGTCTTTCTGTACCTAAAATAACACCTTTAATCCGTTTTCTGGACCAGAGCTGAAAACTGCAAAATTCCTCCTTATCATACTTATCTCCTGATTACTATCTCTATGTGCTGTAAAAAGCTAACTGTTAACTATCCTGCACCCACCTATGTAAAAGAAGTACCTGTCTCTCCAATTTACTTTTATCGAATCCCAGAGATTTCCCCACTTTACTTTCTCCCACTGCCTTAATCTGTCACCAATGGATTTCATGTAACCTTCCTCCTTTGATTTTATGTAAAAATAAACTGTAAAACTGCCATTCTTCAGAGTATTTTCTCAATCTGTTGAGATTTTGCTTCCTGGCAATTGTCAACAGTTTGGCTCAAATAAACTCTTATAAGTTTTCTCTTAGGTTGGATGTTTTTCGTCAACATTACTTGGCATAGTTGGGCAGGATTCCAAAGAAGCCCACCCAGGAACACCCTGTGGACCTGGATTCGTGCTAGGTACCAGCAGGGGCCCATTGTGCCCTATCAGCCCCCTGCTTTGCATTGGGTGAACTTGGGTGAGTTTTTCTTGGAATCCCGGACCTCCCTGTTTTAAGGTAGGAGGCCCTGACTTTACTTGAGCTGTTTTAAAATCCTTGAGGTGGCAGGGTTGAGGTAACACAGGTTAAGGACAAGAGTTAAGAAAACTCTTGGAGAGGAGAAATGAAATGGGTGGTTGGTTTTAATTTTGACTTTTCAATTGAAATTGGTTACTGCGAGTCTGAACAAAACTTTTCCCCGGATAAATGAGTCTGAACTTGTTCAACTCTGAGATAAAGGGCATTTACTCCCCCCAGCTCGAATTTTGGGTATTCTCAAGTGACTAAGAATCTTTGTGGGGATGTTTGAGGGTACTCCTCAAAATGTGCAGTGGCCCCATAGGGAATTCCAACACAATTGTAATTAAATATTGGACTCCTCCGGGGACGTGCATATAAAGGCTGGTTACCTAGTGCTCTGAGTCCTCACGGTTATACTAAACAGGTGGGGAGACGAACTGAGACACGTAAGAGGGTTGAAGCAACTCGGGAGGTGACAACCCTTTGGAGCTCAACCCATAAGCGGCACACTTCAACCCACTACATAATATCACTATATATTTGTTCAGACTGTGCAGATCTCAAAAGAAAACTAAAAATTAACATGGGAAATCGTGCCTCAAAGGCTGACAAGCTCCCAGACTCCAGCGCCATTATTCTTTTGCAGATAGATGTACAGTTCCTAGGAGTTTTGTAATTACTTACAGACATGGAAAGATTTATGTAGAAGTGATATCAACTTAAGATGGCCAAAATGGAGCTCTTTTGACATCTAAATATTTGTGTGCACAATTAGAAAAGCTGGCTTAAAGGTCAAACCAAATAGAATGGGAGGCTTACCTCAATTGGCAAATAAAAAGAAGCCTCTAAAATGGTACAGAGAGATGTTCTTCTCCCCCAGGAAGTTAAGAAAATTTTTGAGATTGTCTCTGAATTAAAGGTTTCTGAAGCTGCTAAATGCCAACACCCCACTTTTCCCTCTTTTTTTTTTTTTAGCTGAGCCATCCTGCCACCTGTTGGCAGCTCAGCCGCAACTCAGCTCGGGCCGGGCATCGAATCACTGTTGCTCAGAACTCGCACTCTTGCATAAGCTCTTAACCAACTGAGCCACTCTGCTGGCCCTCACTTTTCCCTCTATGGCTGTCCCAATATGTGCTTTACTTGTCCGGATGTGCTCTCCTTTTCCTCTGTCTCTCTCTTCTACACTTCTGTTGCAACTCCCTTTGGAGAGGAGCTGGTCTTGGGTGGAGGGGAATCTGTGGTTGTATGCCGGCAGAACTAAAAAATCTAAAGATTCTCCCAACACTCTAGGACCCTGATGAGTTCGCAAAGAAATTTGAATTAAATGTTAGAACATATAATCCTGCTTTTCTGATTTATCCCAATTAATGCACCTACTAGTTTCTGAGAGCAAAACAACAGAATTATTAAAGGTTTGCTAGGGAAACTCCTGTAGAGGAATGTGCTTTTATTGTAAGAAGCCAGGTCACCTTAAGGATTGTAGAAAGCTAAAATAGGATTTAGAAGAAAAATAAAAAAGGAAATACAAACAAGCATAGGGCTGCTCCAAGGGCCATAAGTGCATTTCCTCTTCTTACTAACACTGGGGCCACTTTATCTGTTAACACCACCCGGCTAAGTTGCCCTCCCCCTTGGAGTAAAGCTTCTGTACAAATGGTATAGGGACATCTAATCAACCGATTTTTAAATCAGAACCTGTTCTGATTTAACCTGTTTTTAAATCAGAACCTGTTCCCTTCAAACTATGAAATGTTAATGGGCAATATATATTTTTTATTACTCAAATCTGCCCCTACTCATTTGATAGTGTGAGACTTTCTAATCAATGATGTTCACATATCCTCCCAGAAGAGTGAAATGTATTTAGGACTAAATGAAAAAGATTGGGGAAATAATGATTTTAAAAGAGACAAACTAAGGAACTGGGAAAGTTATAGAAAGTTTGTAAAGGAAAATCTTGAAAGAATTTTATGTATGGTTATGCTAAATGTGATTAAGTAAATTTAAATATCAAGAATAAGGTGATGCAAAATTAATTTTTCTGTTGCTACTAAGTAAGACAAAGTTTGATACAAAACTGTTGGTCTACTACTGATATGAAAATGTTTTCTGCCTGAAAGGCAAAAATTATTTGTCATCAAAATATTTCTCTGTTTTATATTGTCTTAATTTGGTCTTTAGTTACTCAAGAGAACTAAATCCGGCTGAGTGGCTCAGTTGGTTAAGAGCTTGCTCAACAGTTTGAGCTCTGAGCAACAGCGGTTTGAGTCCCGGCCCGAGCTGAGCAGCCACTGAGCTGCCAACAGGTGGCAGGATGGCTCAGCTAAAAAAAAAAGAGAACTAAACCTAAGAATTAAGTTTTACTAATAGTTATGTAAACTTCTGTATTTTATGACTGCTGGAGTTCATATTCCCTCCTGGGCATTAACAGGCAGGCCAGATTTTAGACAGGCCAAGTCCAGGGCCACCCCACCAGCACCAGAAGAGAAAATTAGTTGTGATAATGACAGAATGTTTGTTATAGGATGTTCTAACACAATTTTAGGCTTTTCTCCAGTATAGATATTGATTGACAAAATTAAGTCAGCTGCTCCTATTAAAATACTTATTGATAATATTTTGCCTCTACCTAATATTTGCCAATATCCTTTGAGGCCTGATATACAAGCTTAAATTAGCTCATTGTACAAGATTACCTTTTAAAAAAGGGGGGGGCTCATAATTCCATGTATGAGCACCTGTAATTCTCCTATCCTTCCAGTAAAGAAACTCAATGGGGAAGGATGGAGATTTGCACAAAATCTCAGCTATAAATAGATATCCTGACTTAAATGTAAGACCTGAAACCATAAAACTCCTAGAAGAAAAAATTGGGAGTAAATTTGCAGACATCACACCCAGTAATATTTTTACTG
>NW_017732053.1:705997-708175 GCF_001890085.2 Hipposideros armiger | reverse complement strand
CATGGAGTCAAGGGATTTGTAATAGATATGTATGATATTGGGGGGAAATGGGGTGGCGGATTGGGGGAGGGGGGTTGTCACTTCGAGGGGTAAAAAGTATAACTATTGCACTGTGTTGTACAGCTGAAACTAATTCTAAAAAATGTGTATTTCATAATAAAAAAAATAAATAAATAGATATCCTGTGGTTCCAAATCCACACACCCTATTATCAGCTAGTCCTATATGTATTGCCAATATTTTTTAGTGATAAATTTATGTAGTGCTTATTTCAGCATTCCTGTTAAAAAGACAGGAAATACCTCTTTGATTTTCCACCTGGGAAGATCAGAGTTTACTTGGACAGTAATGTCCCAGGGGTATACAGAGTCCAACCTATTTCTCTCACATACAAAAGGCTGATTTGAATAATGTTGAATTCCCCAAAAATTCTATTCTAATTTGATACGGGATGATTTGTTTTTATGCTATATACAATATCTTTCATGGTAAACATAAATTTAAGTTTCTTATTTACTTGAATAAGATCATCCCAACAAGCTGAATTAATGGATCTAACAGGAGCTTGTAAATGAGCCAAAGATCAAATAGCCAATATCTACACTGATAGTTGCTATACCTTTGGTGCAGCTCACAACTTGTGGAAGCAGTGAGGCTCCTTAACTTCCTCAGGGCAGCCCATAAATATGAAAAATAGGTTACAGAATTTAAATTAGATGTCATCCAGCAACCAAAACAATTGACAATTATCAAAATTCCAGGACATTCTAAGACTGTCATAGAAAGAAAAAAAATAATAATTTAGTTAATACTGCAGCTAGACCAACAGTAATAAACAGCCAAATTATCCAGATTTAAGAATATTTCTTCTCCCTATTAAATCAATAAAAGACTTACTATTCTAATAGGCAGCTGCAGAAGAAAAGAAATTATGGCAACAAAAGAGGGAACTTTGATACAAAGAGATCTAACATATTAGGGTCTTGAAAAAATAATTTCATAGAGCAAAGAACATTATTACAAACCTCCTATAGCTCATAAGGTGTATAGCAGATGTTATTTCTGTCCAAAATATAACCCTGGAAAATCACTCCAAAGGTCCCAAGGACATTTCCCATTTCCTTTAGGTCCATTTGAGGTATGGATTTTGGATTTTATCCAAATGCCACCATATCAAGAATACAAATATGTGTTAATCATGACTTGTACATTGTCTCACTGGGCTGAGACATTCCCTTGTAGAAGACCAACAGCCTTAATGGTAAGGAAGTTATTAAAAATAATAAATAATCCTCAGAGAATTCCCTGTGAATTACATAGTAATGGAGGGATTTATTTCACTGGGCCAATAATAATCTATTTGTAATATTTGGCTTATTTTACAGCATTTTCATTGTGCTTATCACCCCAGTCCTCTGGATTGGTAGAATGTACAAATGGTAAATTAAAACTCAACTAGGTAAAATTTTAGAAGCTTTTATTTTAATCCCTCTTGGCCAAAAGCTCTCCTTACAGTCCTCAACCTGAGATATTCCTTTTGGTAAACACAGGCTTTCTCCTCATTAGTCATTGTTCACATTATGTGAAGGGACATATGAGCCAATCTTACTAAAAGGAGACATTCTATATTATTATCAAGGACTTATCAACTATCTTAAAGAAATTAATAAATTAGTAACTGATTCACTTTAATGTGCTCCTGGGAAATGAAGACTTCAAAGACCACAACTCACAACAAGGAAATTTTATCCATTGCACAAGACATCAATTAAAAACTCCAATCTCGGGCCGGCCGAGTGGCGTGTTGCTTAAGAGTTGGCTTGGGATGCCAGCTCTGAGCAGCAAGGCCCCGGTTTGGATCCCACATGAGGGCCAGTGACGCTGTGTCCTCTACAGCTAAGATGGTGAACAACAGCTCGACCTGGAGCTGGGCTGCTGTGAGCTGCCAGCGATGGTGTAGGCTACAGTGGAGCTGGAGAAGGTGGCTGTAAAGCTACAGTGAATGGCTGGCAGCTGGCATGAGCAGCCATCAGCCGGTGTGAGCTGCCAAGAGCCGCCATGAGCGGCGGTCCAGGGGCAGGCGACCGATCTGCCTCACCTGGGAAGAGCGCAATGATAATACCAACATGGGCCAGTGAAGCAACGTCCTCCACAACTAGACTGAAGAACAAAAGGACA
>NW_017732053.1:698818-704964 GCF_001890085.2 Hipposideros armiger | reverse complement strand
AAAAAAAAAAAAAAAAAAGAATTCAGATAAAAATTAAAATGGATGTGTGTGTGTGTATATATATATATTTTTTCAATGGCCCTTTATCATGGTGGCTGAGGCACAGAAAATTTATGAAAGTCTTAACTGTCCTGGCCTCTAGAAATTTTTAGGTAATAATTGTGATTTACATCATTATTTTCTTACAGCCTTGGCCCCTATTTAACCTTAAAGTTACAGTTCCCAGTTATGCAACTTACAGAAAATCAGATTAATGAATGACAGGCCATATTCAATAAAAAAGGTGAATGGTTCAGTCCCCAATCTATATGGAATTCTAAATTCACCCAATCCTGGCCTATCATATCTACCTCAACAAACAATATATGGTATATGGGATGAGGACTTTTTATTGGGAAGGGTTAGAAAATTCTTGTCATACTGATTTGTATTGTAATGACACCAGGTTTACAGTAAATGCTATGAGAATATGGTGTAATGCTAAAATCATAGGCAAATTAACTTTGCCTGAAGTTAATAAAACCCATGATAATATTGATATTGAAAATCAAACCTATTGGGAAATTGAACTTAATCCTCCCCATGGAGTTATTTCTATAGAAACTAATTGGTAAAAAAAAAAAATCAGAACTTCTAGATCATGAAATAATAGTCTTCATTTATCTAGCCAAACTTATCATAATATACAAATAACAGTAAAATGAGGGAGGAAAACATATTAACTCAATAATAAAAAAAATATGATAATGCATGTAAACTGTTCTTTTGATGGCTAGGATGTTTGCTGTCCTTAAAATATTGTGTAATATTGGACATTTTCTGCTCCTAATAGATGTTACTGGTTTAATACTATTGTTTCTTGGTCCTAATTTGTAAATGTCATACTAGGTACAAAAAAAACAAAACATAAGGCTGACAGAGGAAAAAAAAATTGGATCATGATAGATCAAAGATTAAAAATGACCCAGAATACATTTAATGAACACATAGGATCTGACTGCCTCCCATTTGCTCACATTTTCTTTTAAATATAAATAAATAATTTGGTCTCGACTGCCATGCCATCTGAGGTTATGGTCTTGCCCCACCCCCAATGGTCCAACATTCAGCGAGATATACACTGACACTATGACTTCCTAGGAATGAGCCTTCCTAGCACCGTGGGACCACACTATCCAACCAAAGGCCTGGTCATCAATGCATCCTTCGGGTTGATTTGTGACCAAAAGGGGGAAATCTGGACGGAAAAGGGGCCACAGGTTAAACCTGACAAGCTTAGGAAACTAAAACTAAGATGGCGTGAACACACACACACAAAGATTTTTAACTAAGTGGGCCATGGTGGGAAGTCACATCTTCACCTTCCTCATTAAATTAATCTGTGCCTTTTCAGTGGGCCTGTTGTCTTTCTGTACCTAAAATAACACCTTTAATCCTTTTTCCAGGACCAGAGCTGAAAACTGCAAAATTCATCATTATTATGCTTGTCTCCTGATTACCATCTCTATGTGCTGTTAAAAATCTAACTGTTAACTATCCTGCACCCACCTATGTAAAAGAAGTACCTGTCTCTCCAATTTACTTTTATCCAATCCCAGAGATTTCCCTGCTTTGTTTTCTCCCACCCCCTTAATCTGTCACCAATGGATTTCATGTAACCTTCCTCCTTTGATTTTATGTATAAAATAAGCTGTAAAACTACCATTCTTCAGAGTATTTTCTCAATCTGTTGAGATTTTGCTTTCCGGCATTGTCAACAGTTTGACTCAAATAAACTCTTATAAGTTTTCTCTTAGGCTGGATGTTTTTCATCAGCAAAGTTTTCAAAAATACACCAAAGCTAGGACAATGATCTCATAAATCTGGTCTCACCAACTAAATATCAACCTTTGCCAATCTTATCTCATGTATTTTCCCCCAGTTTTTTTTTTCTTGGAGTTTTTTAAAGCAAATCTCAGACATCATGATATTTACTGCCAAGGAGGTTTTGAAAATATGCACTTTATAAATGGAAACGCTAGAAAAAGGAAAGGAAATGTCTTGCCAGAAAGACAGGGTTGAGAGGCTAGAAATAGCCATGGAATGTCCCACCTCTGGCTGTTGGCTTAAGATCTAAAGTCAGCTCTAAGGAGGGAAAGGGCTGATGGCCTAGGGATGATAAAGCTGCTGTAACCTATTTTTCAGCATCCTGTCACTTGCTCTCATTTACTTAAAGGTCTTAGAAAAAGAGTTTTGCATTTCACTGCAGAGGAGCCCAGGTTTACTTGGTTAATGAGGCCCAGCTGGAAGGGGTTGCTTGGGAGCTGCTGGAGGCCAAGTGGTGGGGAGGCGGACCCCCAGCTCTGGGGAAGGTCCTTTTTCTTGTTATCAGCTGTAAACTGATAAGACTGGAGCTGACTCACCCATCAGACCTCCTGTGGAACTTCTGACTCATTCTGAGCTGCCATAAGGTGTGTGGGAATTGGGACACCCTGTCTCAGGATTGGAGACCACCACAACTCTGTATCTTCAGTACATCAAACAATCACTGAGGAAAATGTTCTACAACAAATTAGATGTGAAGGAATTTCCTGAGCAGTGGTAGTCAATGTGTGCTGCTCACTGGGGTCTCCCTTAGGCCTTACCTCAGAAACTCTGTGACAGGGCACAGCACAGCATCTGGACTTTTTTTCACCAGTCCAGGCGACTCTGGTGCGCAGCCAAAACTGTGACTCTGTGGCTGTGTTCTACTTGGCTGTGCGCTCCTTTCATGCCTTTGCATCCCTACCTTTCAGCACAGTGCCTGATGTACAATAGTGCCAGACAGTAAAGTGTTGTTTGTATGAATAGAAGAATAAATGGATTATCCTACTTACACCCACT
This sequence comes from Hipposideros armiger, assembly GCF_001890085.2. Taxonomy (NCBI): domain Eukaryota; kingdom Metazoa; phylum Chordata; class Mammalia; order Chiroptera; family Hipposideridae; genus Hipposideros; species Hipposideros armiger. Next base: position 702,102 of record NW_017732053.1, on the reverse strand, counting down.
TTTCAATGAGGAAAGAGATCTAAGAAGAAACCTTGGAGATATGTGATGTGGAGGAGGAACAAACCTTTTTCTACCCTCAAGGTTCTCCTGGCTGGTCTAATAATCAATAGACATGAGACAGATGTGAAAGAGAAAATAACCAAACTTAATATGTTCATATGTATGGGAACTGCACATACATGAGCGAGTCCAAGACCCCACATGCACAAGATGTTCAGAGATAGAAAGGGAACAAGGGTCTACAAGACATTCTGAACTAGGGATGAGGTAAGGTGCCTTGGGGACTTCAAAGGGTCATTGCAGGATGATAAGAACAGATGCTTAGTAAATAGAAGTCCTGCTGTATAGAAGTTATCTCTGATAATGATTTATTATGAGCAAAGCCCCTTATTCAAGTTCTTCAGGGTAGTTAAGAGAGGAACAGAAGTTTCTCTTGAGCTGCAGCAATGTTGCCATTAGCTCAAACAATCTGCATTCCACAGAGGCACTTCTTGGGGTGACTTATTCTGAACCCCCCCACAATGACTAACAAATAGTTGTGTGGAGACTTCTGATCATCTGATCTAAACCCTGTGTTTCATTCAAGTTGCTTTAAAATTATTAAGTGTTTAAGGTAGCCTAAGCATACTATACTCATTGAGTTACACAGATTGTTTTATTCTATTATCACATGCTTATGACATAGATATTCATTTCTGCATTTTTTATTAAATTAATTGGGATGACATTGGTTAATATGTTTATATGTTTCAGTTGTACAATATCATAATACATCATCAGTATATTGCATTGTGTGCTCACCACCCAAAGTTGAGCCTCCTTCATCACCATATGCATATATTTGACCCATTTACCCTCTTCAACCTCTCCCACCCCTCTTGCCCTCTGGTAACCTACCATACTGTTTTGTTCTCTGTATCAATGAGTTTTTAGTTTGTTTGGTTTGTTCATTGCTTTCTGTTTTATATCCCATACACGAGGTCAGACAATTAAATTCGCGAACTTGTTGCAATGCTGTTGCTAACCTTTTCTGATATCAGAGAGATTATTCATTATGAATTTGTACCAACTGGACAGTTAACCAAGTTTACTATTTGGAAGTGCTGAAAATGGTGCATGAAAAGTTAGACGACCTGAACTTTTTGCCAACAATTCATGTCTCTTTCATCACGACAATACATCAGCTTACACACCACAGTCTTTGAGGGCATTGTTAGTCAGTAAATAAATAACTATATTGGAACACCCTTCCTACTCACCTGATCTGGTCCCCAGTGACTTCTTTCTTTACCCAAAGATATAGGAAATATTGAAGTAAGGCATTTTGATGACATTCAGGACATCAAGGGTAATACGACAATAGCTCTGATGGCCATTCCAGGAAAAGAGTTCCAAAATTGCTTTGAAGGGTGGACTAGGTGCTGGTGTCAGTGCATAGCTTCCCAAGGGGAGTACTTTGAAGGTGACCATAGTGATATTCAACAATGAGGTATGTAGCACTTTTCTAGGATGAGTTCGCGAACTTAATTGTCATATCTCGTATGAATGAAATTATATGATTCTTGTCCTTTTCCATCTGACTTATTTCACTCCACGTGATACTTTCAAGGTCCATCCATGTTGTTGCAAATGGCAGTATTTCATCTCTTTTTATGGCTGAGTAGTATTCCATTGTATATATGTACCACATCTCCCTTATCCCACCATCCATAGATGGACACTTGAGTTGCTTCCATGTATTGGCTACCATGAATAATGCTGCCATGAACATAGGGGAATTTATATCTTTATGAATAAATATTTTCAAAAATTTCAGGTAGATACCCAGAAGAAGGATTGTTGGGTCACATGGCAGCTATATTCTTAATTTTTTAAGGAACCTCCATGTTTTCCATAGCTATTGTACCAGTTTACATTCCCACCAGCTGTGTATGAGGGTTTCTTTTCTTCCATAGCCTCACCAATACTTGTTGTTTCTTGTGTTATTGATAACAGCCATTCTAACAGATGTGAGGTGATATCTCATTGGGTTTTGATTTGCATTTCCCTAATAGCTGGTGAAGTTGAGCATCTTTTCATATCTGTTGGCATTTGTATATCTTCTTGAGAAATTTGTCTGTTCAGGTCCTTTGCCAATTTTTTAGAATTGTTTTTGTTGTTGTTGGTTTTGTTGTTGAGTTGTATATGAGTTCTTCATATATTTTGGATATTAGTCCCTTATCAAAGGTATTGTTTGCAAATATCTTCTGTTTTGTTGACAGTTTCTTTTGCTGTGCAGAAGCGTTTTAGTTTGATATAGTCCCATTCTTTTATTTTTGCGTTTACTTCTCTTGCCTTTGGGATCAAATTAATAAAATCTTCTCTGAGACCAAGGTCCATAAGTTTAATACCTACATTTTCTTCTATATATTTAATTGTTTCAGGTCTTCTTTTTAGGCCTTTGATAAATTTTAAGTCAAATTTTGTGTATGATGTCAAATATTCTAGTTTCATTCTTTTCGCATGTGGCTTTCTAATTTTCCCAACATCATGTATTGGAGAGATTTTTCTTTTTCTTTCTTTCTTTCTTATTTTTTTTTACTCCATGGTATGTTTTTTACTCTTTTATTGAAAATTAGTTGCCCATACACAAGTGGGTTTATTTCTGGGCTCTCAATTCTGTACCATTTGTCGGTGTGTCTGTTTTTCTGCCAGTACCATACTGTTTTGATTATTGTAGCTTTATAGTATAATTTGAAGTCAGGAGAGTGTGATACCTCCAGCTTTGTTCTTTTTTCTCAGGATTGCTTTGGCTGTGTGTAGTTCTACACAAATTTGATGACTTTTTGTTCTATTTCTTTGAGAAATGCCATTGGGATTTTATGATTTAATGCAATCCCCATTAAATCTCTAAATGGCATTAGGTAATATAGCCATTTTAAGTATGTTCATTTTTCTGATCAATAAGCATCTGCAAGGGAAATAAAAGAACAAATTAACATAAGGGATTACATCAAACTTAAAAGTTTTTTCACAACAAAGGAAGTCATCAAAAAAACAAAAAGGTAGCCTACTGAATGGGAGAAGATATTTGCCAATGATATATCTGATAAGAGGTTAATAGCCAAAATTTATGAAACACTCATTCAACTCAACACCAAAAAAACAAACAACCCAATTAAAAAATGGGCAGAGGATATGAAGAGGCATTTCTCTAAAAAGGACATACAGATGGCCAACAGGCATATGAAAAAATGTTCAACCTCACTAATCATTAGGGAAATGCAAATAAAAACCACAATGAG
>NW_017732053.1:686826-693203 GCF_001890085.2 Hipposideros armiger | reverse complement strand
TATGGATGGGCCTAGAGACTATTATGTTAAGTGAAATAAGTCAGTCGGAGAAAGACAAATACCATATGATTTCACTTATATGTGGAATCTAAAAAACTGTATGAACAAGCAAAGTAAACAGAAGTGGTCTCAGAGATATAGAGGAACAACTGATGGCTATTAGTTGGGAGAGGGTGGGGATGAGGGAGAAGGGGAAAGTCATGGGGTTTTAAAGTCCCCTTCTATAAGTGTATTACTGTTAATCTCTCCCTTTATGTCTGTCAATATTTGTTTTATATATTTAGGCCCTCCAATGTTGGATGCATGAATGTTTACAAGGGTTATATTCTCTTGTTGGATTTATTTCTTTATCATTATGTAATGTCCTTCTTTCTCTCTTATTATGCCCTTTGTTTCAAAGTGTATTTTGTTTGATATAGTATTGCTACTCCAGCTTTGTTTGTTTGTTTGTTTGTTTGTTTCCATTCACATGAAATATCTTCTTCCATCTCTTTACTTTCAGTCTGTATGTGTCTTTCAATCTGAAGTGGGTGTCTTGTAAGCAGTATATGTATGGTCTTGTTTTCTTATTCATTCAGCCATCCTATGTCTTTTGATTGGAGCACCAAATTTCTTTACATTTAAAGTGCTTATCGATGGTATATTAAAATTACACTAAATGTAAACTATGTAAATCAATAACATAAAAAGTTATATTAATTGTTCACAAAATCAATTATTGTCCCAATTGAAGCAATTTTCCAAAGCATAATTATTTGCTGTGATTGTCATTTTTACATAGTAGTTATTGTGTCTAAAAGAAGCCCCTACAGAGAGATAGCATAAAGAGGGACGGAGGCCTCTAGCCTCCAGACAGCATCTTCCACTAGATATAAATGAACATACCTCCACATGATTCCATCCCCCCAGCAAAGCCCCAGACATTGTGGAGTCATCTCTGCTGTGCCCTGTCTAAATTCCTTGAGCGTAATAAAAGGTTATTTTGTACCAATAAATTTTATGTAAAAGCCTGTATATACAAAAACAAAGCAACAAAAAGTAATGGTTGTGTGGTATAAACAGGTTTCATGTAAAATCAAATTTAGTGTTTCAAGATTTTATTCTTTCCTGTGGGGTGTCAGATGGTCACATGTCTTGTTAGGGAGACCGCATCATGGATGGGGTAGAGTCTTGATCACTGCACTGTACACCTGAACCTGATGTTGTATAATATTGCATGTCAACTATAAGTGAATCTTTATATAATCACGGGACATGGAGTATAGTGTGGGAGTGGAGTCAAGGGAATTGCAATAGATATGTATGATATTGGGGGGGGAGTGGGGCAGCAGATTGGGGGGGTTATTTTGAGGGGTAAAATATATAACTATTGCACTGTGTTGTACAGCTGAAACTAATTTTTTAAATGTGTATTTCACAATAAAAAAAGATTTTATTCTTGCCAAGTCTATAAGTCTATGATTTTGAATAACACAAAGGTAAACAAATACTGCCATAAGCAAAAATATATACAACATCAAAGGTTCACATTGAAGTCCCTGCATCTATGCCAACTGATGGGATACTTTCCCCAGGTTTACCTTTGATCTTTTATTTACAGTACACTTACAACCCAGGAAAAGTGTGGCTAGACTCAGAGCAAGAGGCTTTACTGAAATGCCTGCAGAAACCCAAGAGTTGGAGGTAGAGGCACATAGGATGTATATTTTGAAAGCTGTAGCATCAATTGATGGTTCTTTTAGGAATGTGGAGACTTGTGCTTTTGCTTAAAGAGATTTTTAATGACAGAGATGATTCCACAGATATTCCTATAATCTAGTGGACATTAATTATGGCTTCCCCTTAATAAATAATGAGAAACAAGCATATAACTTAGGCATTTTGGATTTTGTCAGTAAATAGTAGTAAATGTTAAAAATGAAATAAAGCAAAACGAGATGCTCTCGAAGAACTTGCTTACCATTTGAAAGAACTGAAGGTTAATATTTTTGTAAAACCTAATGCACTCATTTGTAATATGAGTCATTTTCTGAGCTTATCAGTTTTTATAAGCATTGTATGGAATTTTATCTACTTAAGTGAAACCTACTATTTCATATTTTATAAAACAGATGAAGAACAGCACCCTTAGATCTGAGGTCGTGTAAAAGCTCCAAGTGAAGTCATGGAGAATTGCACACTTCTGCATCATTGCCATACTTGTGATTTATGACCATGGGCCAGGGCAGAGACAGGCACCTTCGCTTCTGGTCCATGAATCGCAGTGCTCCTGACTACTGGGGAGAGTGGTGTCTGTGGGGAAGATGGTGAAACAGCCCCTTTGTTAATAAATGCCCAGGAGGGTTTCATTTAAATCTGTTTTTGCTTCCAGTTTATCTCTGGGTCTCTCCACCAGGACACCTGTAGAAGTGGCTCTGTGCAGATTTTAGTGGATTTTCATATGTGCCCCAAATTGGTGACCTAATTTAAGAAAATGGAACTGAATAACAGTATGCATTAGTACTAACCCATTCAGGACTCCCTTGACAACTGCCCACATAAAATGTTAAACCAAAGCTTCATATGCTTTTCAGTGTTATCATCCTGTTGCACATTAAAAATCCATATTCCATTGGTACCTTTTGTCTTTTCTGTTTTTCTACAGTCTATTTACCAGTTGTTAAAGAAGACTTACCAGGTTTGCCCTCAATGGTCTGCCATTGAAAAAACATAGATAGGCCATGTGTGGCCAGCAGCCGCAGTGAGCGGCCGTCCAGAAGCCGGCGACTGATCTGCCTCACCAGAGAAGAGCGCAATGATGGTGCCAACTTGGGCCAGTGAAGCAACGTCCTCCACAACTAGATTGAAGAACAAAACGACAGCAACTTGTCNGATTGGGGAGTGGGGTTGTCACTTCAAGGGGTAAAAAGTATAACTATTGCACTGTGTTGTACAGCTGAAACTAATTCTAACAAATGTGTATTTCATAATAAAAAATAATTAAAGGAAAAAAATATTGTTGAATAAAACAATAAATGTGTTTACAGAAAAAAAAAGCATTTGCATCTGTTTCAATTTGTTTCAAGTCCTGTTGTTTTCAGTGTATAGATCCTTCACATCCGTTAAGTTTGTTCATAGGTATTTTATTCTTTTTGTTGAAATTACAAATAGAATTGTTTTCTTCATTTCTCTTTCTGATATTTCATTGTTAGGATATAGGCTCACAATGGATTTTTGTACATTGATTTTTGTATCCTGACACTTTGCTGTATTTGTTCATTGTTTCTTATAACTTTTTGGTGGAGCCTTTAGGGTTTTCTTTTTTCTGTTATTTATTTAATTTCAGTTACAGTTGGCAATTCTTATTATGTTAGTTTCAGGTGTACAGCATAGTAGTTAGATATTTATATAATTTACAAAGTTAAATAAGTTTAGTACCCACTGATAAGTTTAGTACCCACCTGTCACCATACATAGTTATTGCAATATTATTGACTATATTCTTTATCCTGTACTTTACATCCCATGACTATTTTGTAAATTCTTGACCCTTACACCATTTTAACCCAGCTTCCTAAAAGCCCTCCCATCCGGCAGCCATCAGTTTGTTCTCTGTATCCATGAGTCTGTTTCTGTTTTGTTGATGTTTATTTTTTTAATATATATTTTTAGATTCCACATGTAAGTAAAATTATATGGTATTTGTTTTTCTCTGTCTGACTTATATCACTTAGCATAATACCCTCTAGGACCATCCATGTTGCCAACAATTGTAAGATTTTATTTTTTTTATGGCCAAGTAATATTCTATTGTATATATGTATCATTATTCTTTATCTAATCATCTCTCACTGGACAGTTAGGTTGTTTCTATATCTTGGCTATTGTAATTAATGCTGTAATGTACATAGGCATGCATATATATTTTTTTAATTAATGTTTTGGATTTCTACAGCTAAATATCCAGGAGTGGGATTACTAGGTCATAAGGTAGTTCTATTTTTAGTTTTTTGAGGGAACGTCAAAATGTTTTCATCAATTTCTGAAGCAATGTGGAATCACACCAATAGTACACAATGGTTCCCTTTTCTTTGCATCCCTGCCAATACTTCTTGTTTGTTGATTTATTGATGATAGCCATTTTGACAGGTGTGAGATGATATATCATTATGGTTTTAATTTGCATTTCTCTTATGATTAGTGACATTGAGCATCTTGTCATATGTGTATTTGTCATCTGTATGTCCTCTTTGCAAAAATGTCTATTCAGGTCCTCTGCAGATGTATCACTGGCGAATATCTTCTCCAATTTGGTAGGTTTTCTTTTTATTTTTTGATGGTTTCCTTTGCTGTGCCAAAACTTTTTAGTTTGATGTAGTCTCATTTGTTTATTTATTTCTTTTGCTTCCTTTTCTTGAGGAAATATATCCACAGAAGTATTACTAAGAGAAATGCCAGAGTTACTTCCTTTGTTTTCTTCTAGGAGTTCTATGGTTTTGGGGTCTTACATTTAAGATTGTAATCCATTTTGCCTTTACTCTTGTATATGGTGTAAGAAAGTGGGGTAGTTTCATTTTTTTGCATGTATCTGTCCAGTTTTTCCAACACCATTTAGTGAAGAGACTGTCTTTACCCCACTGTATGTTCTTGCCACCTTTGTCATAGATTAAATGACCATATGGGCATGGGTTTATTTCTGGGCTCTTGATTGTGTTCCATTGATCTGTGTGTCTATTTTTATGCCAGTACCATGCTGTTTTGATTACTAGGTTTCTAGTACAGTTTGATATCAGGTAATGTGATACCTCCAACTTTGTTCTTTCTCAAGATTGCATTGGCTATTCAGGGTCTTTTGTGGTTCCATATAAATGTTAGTATTTGTTCTAGTTCTGTAAAAAAATGCAATTGGTATTTTGATAGGGATTACATAGAATCTATAAGTTGCTTTGAGTAGTATGGACATTTTAATGATGTTAATTCTGCCTATCCATGAGAATGTTATATACATCCACTTATTTGTATCTTCAACTTCTTTAGTCAGTGTCTTATAATTTTCCAAGTACAGATCTTTTACCTCCTTGGTTAAATTTATTCCTAGGTTTACTTTTGTTGTTGTTGTTTTGTGTGTGTGTGTGTGGGGGGGGAGTTGATACAATTGTAAATGGGATTGTTTTCTTAATTTCTTTTTAAGATAGTTTGTTATTGGTGTATAAAAATGCAACCAATTTCTGAATATTAATTTTGTATCCTGGTACTTACTGAATTCATTTATCAGTTCTAATAGTTTTGGGTGTAATTTTTAGGGTTCTCTCTATATAGTATCATGTCATCTGCAAATAATGATAGTTTTACTTCTTCTTTTCCAATTTGGATGAATTTAATTTCTTTTTCTTGTCAGATTGGTATGGCTAGGACTTCTATATATGTTGAATAAAAGTGGTTAAAGTGGTCATCCTTGTCTTGTTCCTGATCTTAAGGAAAACGCTTTTAGTTTTTCCCCATTATGTATGATGTTAGCTGTGTGTTTGTCATATATGGCCTTTATTATGTTGAGGTATTTTCCCACTTTGCCAAGATTTTTTATCATAAATAAATGCTAGATTCTTTCAAATGCTTTTTTCTGCATCTATTGATATAATCATATGATTTTTTATCTTTTATTTTGTTTATATGATGTACCACATTAATTAATTTGTGGACATTGAACCAGCCTTGCATCACAGGAGTGAATCCCACTAGATTGTGGTGTATGATCTTTTTAATGTATTGCTGATTTTGGTTTGCTAATATTTTGTTGAAGATTTTTGCATCTATGTTCATCTGAAATATTGGGATATATATATATATAATGTGTGTTTGGTTTTGAAATCAGGGAAATGTTCACCATGTAAAATGATCTTGGGAGCCTTCCTTCATCTTGAATTTTTTTGAATAGTTTGAGGATAGGTGCTAATTCGTCTTTAAATGTTTGGCAAAATTCACCTGTGAAACCATCCAGCCAATGACTTTGGTTTCTTGGGAATGATTTTGATTGCTGATTAAGTTTTGTAAGTATCAGTCTGTTCAGATTTTCTGTTTCTTCTTGACTCAGTCTCGGAAGATTGTATGTTTCTGGGAATTTATTCAGTTTTTCCAGATTGTCCAATTTGTTGACATATAATGTTCATAGTATTTTCTTATAATCCTTTGTATTTCTGTGGTGTCAGTTGTCACTTTTTCACCTTCATTTCTGATTTTATTTATTTGGGTCCTCTCTTTCTTTTTATCTTAATGAGTCTGGTTAAAGATTTGTCAATTTTGCAGATGGCCAACAGGCATATGAAAAAATGTTCAACCTCACTAATCATTAGGGAAATGCAAATAAAAACCACAATGAGATACCACTTCACTCCAGTCAG
>NW_017732053.1:682198-683306 GCF_001890085.2 Hipposideros armiger | reverse complement strand
AACGACAGCAACTTGTCTGTTCCCCTTCCCCCAATTCCCCAGCACTGTTCCCATCCCCCCAATTCCCCAATAAAAATCTTTAAAAAAAAACATAGATAGGAAATGATTCCAATCTCTATGCCTGTATAATTTAATTTCTTTAAAGTTCTTATTTTTTCGAAGGACTAAAAATATCTTAGTGACAATGAGCTAAAAGGATTTTCTCTCATTTGTTTATTATGGTTTATAAGCTAGCAGCAAGAACAAGTTTGCAAAACTTCCTGACCAGAGTCACCAACTTTTCATCAACAGCTCCACAACACAGCTCAAGCTTGAGCCTTAAAAACATGAGTCTTGCTTGATGTTAACCAGAACCTTCATCTTGGATCACAGTCAGAAGCTACAGTGGTAGGTAGACAGAACTAATGATGGTTGTGGATGGAATTCAGAATTAAATGAAAGGCTTGAAAAGTTAATGTAGCAGGTAGTGTTTTCTAAGTGACCACAACAACATGTTGATCCCACATGCTCTCACAACGTGACTTCAGCATGCCTCCCAAGAAAAGCTGAGGTTTATGTCCTTTCTCCTTGAATTTGGGTGGAGGCTATGGCTGTTCCAGCTAGTAGAGTATGGCAGAAGTGATGCTAGGTGACAGATACAACTTTTGCCTGCCTTGCTGTTTTGGACCATTGCTCTGGAGAAGCCCCTACAGAGAGATGACATAGAGAGAGGCTAAGGCCTCCAACCTCCAGACAGCACCTTCCACCATACATAAATGAACATGCCTCCAGATGACTACAGCCCCCAGCAAGGTCCCAGACACTGTGGCGTTATCTCTGTTGTGCCCTGTCTAAATTTGGTAAGCATTAATAAAAGGATATTTTGTGCCAATAAATTGTGTGATAATTTGTTGTGCAACGCGAGTAACAGGTATAGTAAAAAAATATAGGCACAATTTTGTTCATTGATTTAAATGTATTTAAAATGTTCAAGGGGTGGGTGCCAGCTGAGTGGCACGATGGTTAAGAACTGGCTTGGGGGCCGGCCGAGTGGCGCGATGGTTAAGAACTGGCTTGGGACGCCAGAGGGCCCCAGTTCGGATCCCACATATGAGGGCCAGTTACACTG
>NW_017732053.1:673038-681593 GCF_001890085.2 Hipposideros armiger | reverse complement strand
GAAACAACGTCCTCCACAACTAGACTGAAGAACAAAACGACAGCAACTTGTCTGTTCCCCTTCCCCCAATTCGCCAGCGCTGTTCCCATCCCACCAATTCCCCAATAAAAATCTTAAAAAAAATAAAATAAAATAAATGAAATAAAATGTTCAAGGGGCGGCCAGGTGGCTGTTGGTTAGAACGCATGCTCTGAACAACAAGGTTGCTGGTTCGATTTACACATAGGCCAGTAAGCTGTACCCTCTGCAACTAGATTGAAGACAACAACTTGACTTGGAGCTAATGGGTCCTGGAAAAAACACACTGTTACCCAAAAAAGAAAAAAATTTAAAATGGGCCAAAATCAAAATGCTTACAGAGCTACTGACATTTATTCATCCATCTGCCTATTGACAAAGTTTTCCTTGGTGTGTACTGTGAGTCAGACACTACTATAGGAACTGAAAGTACAGACTAAAAAGACCCAGGTCCTGCCCTTAGGAAGCGACAAGCTTTGAGGGGAAGAAAGGCAAATAGACCCTGAAACACAAGGTCTGTCATGTGTGGCTGGTGCAGAGGAGGAAGGAGCCTGGGATGCGAGGACTGGACTTCCCTGCATGTGCTGGCTGCTCCCATGGGTGTTTACATCCCTGTGTGTGGTTCTGTTAAGATCACTGTGAAAGTGAATAACCAATACCCAAATACATCTAGTTGTTTGGGGCAGGGCAGCAGCCACATATGTAGAATAGTTTAGAACCTTGGAATTTAAAAGACCTTTCTAACTGTGACTCAAAATCCAGAATCTGTAAAAGAAAAGATTTGTTATATAAAAAACAAAACTTCTACATGGTTAATAAAAACATTAAGTAATGTCAAAAGAAAAATAAGAGGATTACTCTAGTATATAGAGAGATCTAAGAGTTAAGTAGTAAAAGCCTCAGAAAAATAAACAATGATATAAATTGATATTCGATTGGAAAAAAATTAAATGACCTTCAAATCAATGAAAACGTGCTTAAACTACTCATAATAAGAGAAATCCTAATTAAAACTATGCTGACATACAATATCTGAACTATCACAGTGGCAAAAATCCAATTTTGACAATATTTTTGGTGAGGCTGTGAGGAAACAGGCATTTTCATATGTGTTTGTGGATCTGTAAGTCCAAAAGATTAAACCCCAGGTGCCACCTACAAGATAAGAAATGGAACATCTGAGGGTAAATAGGAAGGTGGTTCAGAGGAGAAATGAAGAAAGAGCTGCCACAGAACCAGGAGAGGTGCCAGCAGAGTGTGCAGTCAGGACAGAGGAGTGTCAGGAAAGATGAGTCAACAAGCCTTAACTATGGACTCATAGTTTTCTATGTTTTTTCATTTGGGAAGGCTTGGCTACAGAGGGAGAAAGGTACCTTTTAAAGTGCCCAAAGAAATCAGGTCAATTATCTGGTGCCATCTGTTTATGCTCTTTTATTTTCTGTTTTAAAGTTAATTTTGGTTTGTGTCAAATCAGTGCATATACAAAATATTTAAGCCAGATGGTACTATTTAGGTCCTGTGTTCTGAGTGTCAGCTTCCTATGTAATGTGTTTATTTTGCTGCTTTTTAATGTTTCCCATTTATTTCTTGATTCCCTACTAAGGAAGATTTCATTCTGTGCTCCACCCATACAAACATTCCTTTCTCCATCCTTCTAAATTAAACTCTTTTTTGTTGTTGTTGTTATGTCAAAATTCCTTGGTGGTTTTTGTTTTTGTTTTTGAGTAAACAGTCAACATATCTTTTTTTTATTTTTTAAAAGGTTTTTATTAAAAATATAGCAACACAAAATATTACATCAGATTTAAGTGTACACCATAGTTATTCAACATTTATATAAAGAAGTGATCACCATAATAAGTCCAGCAATCATCTGACACCATACCACATTATCACAATATATTGACTATATTTTCTATGCTGTACATTATATCCCCTTGACTTATTTGTTTTATACCTGGAAATTTGGACCTCATTCCCTATCCCTTTCCCTTTACCCCCTTTTTAATTTTTCAATTACAGCTGACATTTGATATTATTTTATATTACTTTCAGATGTACAGCATAGTGGTTAGATATTTATATAATTTAAGAAGTGATCCCCCTGACTAATCTAGTACCCACCTGGCACTATATATCGTTATTACCATATCATTGACTATATTCCCTATGCTTTACATCCCCATGACTACTTTGTAACTACCAGTTTTTATCTCTTAATCCCATCATCTTTTTCACCGTGTCCCCTGACCACTCTCCCATTTATCACCCCAATAAATCTAGTACCCTTCTGACATCATACATAGTTATTACAATATTTCTGACTGTACCTGTATTCCTTTTCCTATACCTTACATCCCCATAACTATAATAACAAATTTATACTTCTTAATCCCTTCCCCTTTTCCACCCACCCCCAACCTCCCTCCCATCTAGCAACCATCAAAATGTTTTCTGTATCTGTGAGTTTATTTCTGTTTTGTGGTTGTTGTTTATTTTGTTCTTTAGATTCAATTACATTGCATCTGTTTTTCCCTGTCTGACACTCCACTCAGCACAGTACCTTCCAGGTCCATCCATGCTGCTGTAGATGGCAAAACCCATCTCTTTCCCTGGCCAAGCAATATTCCATTGTATGTATGTACCACCTACTCTTTATTCATTTATCCATCGACAATCACCCAGGCTGCCTTCACATTTTGGCCATTGTAAACAATGCTGCAATGAACATATGGATGCGCATGTCCCCTCAAAGTAGTGTTTTGGTTTTCTTTGGATAAATACCCAGAAGTGGGATTACTGGGTCCTCCTTTGTCTCTTGTTTCAAAGTCTATTTTGTCTGGTATAAGGATTGTTACTCCAGCTTTTTTGTTTGTTTGTCTCCATTTTCATGGAATAACTTTTTCCATTCCTTTATTTTTCCATCTGTATGTGTATTTCAATCTGAAGTGAGTCTCTTGTAGGCAGCATATGTAAGGACTTGGTCTTCTTGTCCAGTCAGCCCTCCTGTCTTTTGATTGGGGCATTTAATCCATTTACATTGAAAGTAATTGTTGATAGATATGTAGCTATTGCCATTTTATTATTCATAATTTTGATCCTTTTTTTCTTTCCTAAATATGTCCCTCTAACACTCCTTGTAATACTGGATTGATGGTGATGAACTTCTTTAGCTGTTTCTTGTCTGGGAAGCCACCTGTCTTTCAATTTCAAATGATAGCCTTGCTGGGTAGAGTACTCTTGGTTTTTACTTCTTATCACATTGAATATCTTGTGCCAACTCCTTATGTCTTGCAAAGTTTCTGGTGAGAAATCAGCTGACAATCTTATGGGGGCTCCCATATAAATTACTAGTTGTCTTTCTCTTGCTGCTTTTAGGATTCTCTCTTTGTTTTCAACCTTTGGAGTTTTAATTATAATGTGTCTAGGTGCGGGCCTGTTTGGGTTCATCTTGTTTGGGACTCTATGCACTTCCTGGACTTGTATGTCTATTTCCTTCATGAGGTTAGGAAGGTTTTCAGTCATTATTTCTGCGAATAAGCTCTCAATCCCTTGCTTTCTCTCTTCTCATTCTGACACCCCTATGATTCGAATGTTGTTATGCTTCATGTTGTCCCAGAGGTCTCTTAAACTATCCTAACCTTTTGGGATTATTTTTTCTTTTTGCTGTTCTGATTGAATGTTTTCTGCTACCTTGTCTTCCAAATCACTGATTTGATCCTCCGTTTCGTCTAGTCTGTTGGTGATTCCTTCTAATGCATTCTTCATTTTAGTTATTGTATTTTTCACTTTGACTGGTTATTTTTTATGGTTTCTATATCCTTTTTTATGCTTGATACCTCTCTGTTGAAGTTCTCACTAAGTTCCTTGAACATCCTTATAACCATTGTTTTGAACCCTGTATCTGGTAGGTTGCTTGCCTCCATTTTGTTCAGTTTTGTTTTTTCCTGGAGCTTTCTCCTGTTCTTTCATTTGGGACACATTTCTTTGTTCTCTCAATTTAGCTGCCTCCTGTGTTTGTTTCTATGTATTAGGTAGATCTGCTACATCACCCAGTTTTGGCTGGGTGGCCTTATGTAGTAGGTCCCTAGCACAATCTCCCTGGTCACCTGCTCTGGGTGCTCCAGGAGTGTCCCTTGTGTGGGTTCTGTATTCCCTCCTGCTATAGTTGAGGCTTGATTGCTATTGGCATGTCAATATGTGGGACTGGCCCTCAGCTGGTTGGCTGTTGGGTTTGGCCATGTCCACAGCTCATGGCCTGCTGTGTGGGGGCCTTACTCCACTGAGTGGAATTTGCCCCCGCAAGCTCTGGTGCCTGTTGAGACTGCCCTGTGGTTGTGCTGCTTGTGGGGCTAATTGGGAAGTGTTCTGCTGAGGTCTGAAGTCAACCTCCAAGTATGTTGGTTCTAGGGACTCTTGCGAGGTCCTCCAGTGCAGCCCCAGGTCACCCACTGCCTGTGACTGTTTGGGAGCTATGTGGTAGGAGCTCCAAAGAAATTCATGGTTGTTTGTTTCCTGTACTAAAGTTGGAGGCACATGGGAGAGACCGTGCTGCAAGCTGAGGATGGCTTCCACCAGTGCCAGGCCTGGGATAGCTCCATCAAAAGCCAGGACACACCCAAGGCCTGTTGCCACCTGCTGGTTCCCTTAAGGTTCAGCCACTGATAAAGCCTCTTGTAGTATGGAAGTTGGGTGAGGCAGGCTCTCAGGAAGTCACTGGAGTGGGAAGAGTTGTGGTTACCAGGTTAATGTAGATTTTGGCTTGGTGCCAGTGCTGAACCCAGATCTACTCAGCAAAAGTCTCAGAGCACACCAAGGCCAATCTCCACCTGTCTGGGGCTTGGGGATTCTGATAGTTTTCCAAGAAAGAATGCAATGGGCATAGGGCTAGCTGCCAGCAAGGAAATGCTTCTGGTGTTTGGGGATTTGGGTGGTGGTGGTGGGGGGTGTCTTAGTGGAGCTCACCAGGGCAATCAGATTTAGATTTGGCCATAAGGATAGGGGGAGGGCTTAACACAGGAAAGATGGTTTCTATCTGCTGGCTATTTGGGAGAAGGAGGACCCCACACAGGGAAAATGGTGACTGTCTTCTAGCTCTCTCCTAGAAGCCACACACCTCAGTCTGCCCACTGTATGCCTCTGATGCCTCATGAGTCACTGTCCCTCCACTGGAGCCCAGGGTGAGTGCCTGCATGTGAGAGAGTCTGTGCCCAGGCTGTTTAAGAGGTCCTCTGGATTTCCCACAGCCTTCCATCCCACCCAGATGGTTGGAATCTCCACTGTTCTTTACAGCCAGATATTGTGGGGCCTCCTCTTCCTGTCACCAGTACTCCAGGCTGGGGAGCCTGGTATGGGGCTGGGGACCCTCACTCCTCTGGGGGAAACCTCCACAGCTGAGCTATTGCTCCTGATTCTCAACCATCACAGGGAGGTTTGGAGCCTGTTTGCATCTCTGCCCCTCCTTACCATTCTGGACATGGCTTCTTCTTTATTTCCTTAGTTATAAAACTTTTGTTCAACCAGACTTCAGATGGCTCTCCATGTTAATTGTTCTATAATTTAGTTGTAATTTTAATGTGTTTATGAGAGGAAGCATGTACAATGTTTATCTACTCTGCCATGTTACAATAGATCTCCCTTGGGTTATCATATTACACAGGACCCATGTATTTGATGTTTCCTGTTCTTCATAAGCACCATTGGCTCTCCCTCAAGGTAAAACCCATTTGCAGTCATGCGTGCATTTTGTGAGGCCTTCCTAGTGACCCTGTCCTCTGACGCTCCTCCCAAACCCCATCAGATCACCTTTCAGATTCATCTTTTCCCTTAGAGAGCTTTCTTCCATTCTTTGTGTTTTGGTGATTGATAATTTTCTTTTTGACTTACTGTCAAAAAGTGGGGATTTGAAATTTTAGAAATGCATAGTTTTGATCCACCTCATTTTACTTGACATCTTCTTTAAAATAGACTAAAAATCATGTTGCTGAACAATACAATAAGACTGATACCATTTATGTAAAAATATACAAAAAATATATATAACTTTTCTTTTTTTTTTTTGTAAGTGAACTAAGAAGTTAGCCACAGTGGGACTTGAACATTTCAAAATCAGGAACATCAAGAAATAACCACTTGGGGCCGGCCGAGTGGCGCGATGGTTAAGAACTCGCTTGGGATGCCAGAGGGCCCCGGTTCGGATCCCACATATGAGGGCCAGTGACACTGCCCTCTACAGCTAAGATGCTGAACAACAGCTCAACCTGGAGCTGGGCTGCCGTGAGTCGCTGGCAACGGCGTAGGCTGCAGTCCCTGTGGCAGTGGGTTGCCATGGGCTACTGTGTGTAGCCAGCAGCCAGCGTGAGCGGCCAGCAGCCGCAGTGAGCGGCCGTCCAGAAGCCGGCGACTGATCTGCCTCGCCAGGGAAGAGCTCAATGATGGTGCCAACTTGGGCCAGTGAAGCAGTGTCCTCCACAACTAGATTGAAGAACAAAACGACAGCAACTTGTCTGTTCCCCTTCCCCCAATTCCCCAGCACTGTTCCCATCCCCTCAATTCCCCAATAAAAATCTTAAAAAAAAAAAAAAGAAAAAAAGAAATAACCACTTGGTCCATAGATACTACTTTCTCCATTTTTTTTCTAATAATTGACAAAGAAATTCAAGCACACAGTTTAAAATTCTAAAGAATACAGAAGAGCATTAAAAAAAGTGGGCTTCCCTCTCCTCTAAAACCAAGGCATACCACATCACCAGTACCCATCTCTTCTCACAATTCTTTGTATGCCTGCATTGCACACAAAGCAGTGAGCACCTTAATCTTCTGTCCACAGAGCCATTCAGATAGCAAAGCTGAAATTAGCAATAGGTCCAGGCAATCCAGTGCTTCAGGTATGCCTTTTATGATCATCCTCTGCCCTGGAGGAAAAGGGAGCAGAGCCAATCTGCAAGCTAAGAATGTTCTTATGGTTTTTTATGATTGGGGGGAAAATTAAAAGAATATTTCATGAAACATGAAAATTAAATGAAATTCAAATCTGTGTCCACAAATAAAGCTTAATTAGAACACAGCCATACTCAACTGTTTCTGTTATGTCTGTGGCTGCTTACACATGGCAATGGCAAAGCTGAGTAATTGAGACAGAGACTGGACATTGGCACTCCCTTCACTTTGAGCAGCTGCCTGGTGTACTCAGAATTGCACTAAGTTACTACTCAACAGGCATTCCACTGCCATGCATTTCATTGCACTGTGACTCTATATTTATTTTTTATTACTATTACATGCTCATCATATCAAAAGAAAGAAAGAAAAGTCGACTTCCAATGTTTTGTTTTTAAGGCATACTGAAGTGTGGATTATTTTATTATCCAATTAGATGGCAAAACATTGTGTTTGTTATGCAATGACAACTGTGCTAAAAAGAATAAAATAGAAGACTTCCAATAAGATGGCGGAATGGACAGATGCTGTGCCGACTACTTCCCAGGATCACAACAAAATTACAAATAATTTATAAGATATTCAACCTCAGAAGTTGCCTGGACCCTAGATGAACGGAACCTCTAAATGAAGGACTTAGAGAGGAGGCCACGTCGGGTCCGGTGGGAGGGGCGGGGACGAGAGAGGGCAAACCCCGTGAGGGACACCTCAGCAGTAAGGAGGCTTCTCCAGTTGGGGGCGAGACCCTCCGGCCCCACATCATGCTCACCACCCCAGAGTTACGTTGCCGGGAAGAGGAGTTCTACGATAGCTGGAAGTAGAAAATAGTAAGGACTCTCTTTGCTCGGCTCGGTGAGGCTGGGGGTGGCTGGAGAAACAGTGGAGCAGGCAAACTGACTTGCTCGCTGGTGAGCACTTGCCCGGTTCCTGGTGGAGGGAGTGGCTTTGTGGGCGGGGCCCAGGAGCCTCCGGGAAGGACTGAACTGAGTGCCTTTGGCGTGGGAGCTGGAGGTTTTTGGGACCATTGTTCCCCTGGTGTGGAGCTTGCACATGAGTAGTGCACAGGAGGCTGCCATTTTTTCAGGACTGGGCCCTCCCACAGAGGCTCAGGTCTGAGACTGCATTGGTCTGCTGGAATTGGGGCAGGAGTGCATGTGTGCGTGTGTGCGTGCGTGCGTGCGTGTGCATGCAGCCTTGGATCCCCACCCTCCATACTATTTGTGCTGCATAGCCAGGGAAACGCCAAGCAAAGCGTGCTCTGACTACAACAGACTGCTTATTGAGACCCGGAAGTGTGCGTTTTGCCTTAGGTCCCTGACTTCCGCACTGCGTGTGCAGAGTTGTCTTGGTGGCAATTGGCTGTTGGGCTGCTCAGCCTGATCTTTGAGTGGCTGATTGGGACAGGCTGAGACAGGGAGTTTTCCTGGGAGTGTAGGGCCGCGAGCTGTGCACCTGCGTGATTTGGCCAGGGCTTTCCAGGCGAGTTTGTGTGGGTTGGCTGCTGATGCAGGAGTGCATGCTGCTCTGACTTGGTGGGGGCCACTGACCTGTGGTGCCTTGGGGGCCTGCCCCGCCCACCTAGAGCTGTGTTGCCAGGG
>NW_017732053.1:669060-671028 GCF_001890085.2 Hipposideros armiger | reverse complement strand
CCTTAAATGACACTTTAGACCAGCTGGATTTAATTGATATTTTTAGAGCATTTCACCCTAAAGCAACAGAATATGCATTCTTCTCAAGTGCACATGGAACATTTTCCAAGATAGACCACATGTTAGAACACAAAACCAGTCTCAATAAATTTAAGAAGATTGAAATCATATCAAAGAATAAAATAGGTGTCAAAATTACCAGACTTAATGCTCACCGCAACATTCCCAACTCATAGGAAGGCAACAGTCAGAAAAATTAGAAAAGTTAAAATGAAATAGCTCATCACAGCAGGATTTCTTTACAAAAATAAAAATGAGGTTGCAACCAAAGTAAGTTTCCAAGTGTTAGACAACAAGAAAAGTCATTTACTGATGATGAGTTAATTAAATTGCATTTTATTGCAGTAGCTGAAGAAATGTGTGCAGAGAAAATAAACTTGCTTACAACTATTATCCTTTTCCTATAACAGTTCTTTGAGGAGTTGAGGACATTGGGAGCAACAATAACAGTCAATTAAAATAAGACAAATGATTTCCGGGGCCAGGGATTTGGCTCTTGATAAACCTACCAGTGTTGCTAATACTGACTGGTGGTGTTTATTTGAGAAGCCAATCTGAGTTTGAAGTGTCTGAAGAATTAGCCTATGACTAGGGTGTATGGAGCAAGGATATCTTCAAAGGGGTTGAGAAGACACTAATTCAGTACAACCAGAATGCACAGTTAAGATGTGTTACAACTGATGGTGGTAAAAATACTTGTGGGGCAGGAAAGGGCTTTGTTGGACAAATTGACAAAGCTTCCGAAAATGTAAAGTCTTCAAAGTGAATGGTTGTTTATTTTATTTTATTTCTTTGTGGCAGGTACTTAGTAGAAAATGTTTTAATCTATCACATGTTGCTGAACCAGTAGTGGCAACAGTGAACTTCATTCACACTTAACATTTATGAGTTGCATGAGTTTTTATCAAAATAAAACTGCCCACATAGCAATTCAATAGCTATCCATGGTAAAGTTTCATTGTGATTTTTTTAAAACTCAGGAGTGAAATTGAATTTCTTCTGAATGAGAAAAAACACCCTTAATCACGATTATCAATTTGGATAAATTTAGAAATAAACTTTGGCTGCAGATTTGGAATGTTTCTTAATGAAATCAGCTTAAACTATATGGCAAAATAGAGCCTATGTGCAAAACTTATACTGTACTAAAGTCATTTAGATAACAGCTAATGTTTAAACCACAAGTAATGTCAAGTTGCTTTATATATTTCCCATGCTGTCAAAATTTAAACAAGAAGTGAGATCTTCATTTCCCTACAAATTTGCTGTGGGTATATTTTCTGAGGTGAAATTAGTAATTATAACAATGTATTTTTGGTTCATAATGAAAGTGCAAAGAAAATTTTCTTGTTTCAAAATCCATTTACCTGCACAATAAAGGAGCTTCCACGTAAGTTTCAATTGGAAGTGGTTAATCTGCAATGTAATGACATTCTAAAGAGAATATCTCAAGAGAAGAATCTAGTAGAATTTTATAAGTGCCTTCCAAGTGATAAATACTCTCAACTAAAGCCATATCTTTGGCAGTACTTTTCTGTGTGAAAAAAAACACTTTCAAAGATAATAGGTAAAATCTTATTACAGATCAGCAGAAAGAGATGAACATTTGCAATATATTTTAATGATAGAAAACACTAACTTCCAACTAAGCAAAATATTATCCACCCAAAAGAATCCCATGGTTTTCATTAGTAATCCTATATCACAAAACATCATACTCAGCTGTTATTATTATATTTCAAATTTTGTCTGTACACTTCAACACCCCATTGTCACCAATGGACAGATCCTCCAGACAGAAAATCAACACGGAAACAGTGGCCTTAAATGACACTTTAGACCAGCTGGATTTAATTGATATTTTTAGAGCATTTCACCCCAAAGCAACAGAATATACATTCTTCTCAA
>NW_017732053.1:666271-668990 GCF_001890085.2 Hipposideros armiger | reverse complement strand
CTACTAAATAGCGAGTGGGTCAAAAATGAGATCAAGGAGGAAATCAAAAGATACCTTGAGACAAACGAAAATGAAAACAGAACAACCCAAAATCTATGGGATGCAGCGAAAGCAGTCCTAAGAGGAAAATTCAGAGCAATGCAGGCCTATCTAAAGAAAGAAGAACAATCTCATATCAACAGACTATCTTTACACCTAAGGGAATTGGAGAAAGAACAGCAAAATAAGCTCAAAGGGAGTAGAAGGAAGGAAGTAATAAAGGCCAGAACAGAAATAAATAAAATAGAAACAAAAACAAAAAAAAACCCAACAGATCAATGAAACCAAGAGTTAGTTTTTTGAAAAGATAAACAAAATAGACAAACCCTTAGCCAGACTCACCGAGAAAAAGAGGACCCAAATTAATAAAATCAGAAATGAAAGAGAAGAAGTAACAACAGATACCACAGAAATACAGAAAATTGTAAGAAAATATTACGAGCAACTATATGCCAACAAATTTGACAATCGGGGAGAAATGGATAAATTTCTAGAAGCATACAATCTACCAAGTCTGATCCAAAAAGAAACAGAAACTCTGAAGAGACTGAGTACTACCAAAGAAATTGAATCAGTAATCAACAAGCTTCCAACAAACAAAAGTCCTGGACCAGGTAGCTTCACAGGTGAATTTTACAAAACATTCAAAAAAGAATTAATACCTATTCTCCTCAAACTATTCCAAAAAATACAGAAGGAGGGAAGCCTCCCAAGCACATTTTATGAGACCACTATTTCTCTGATCCCAAAATCAGACAAAGATATTACAAAAAAAAAAGAAAACTACAAGCTGATATCCCTAATGAACAGAGATGAAAAATCCTCAACAAAATACTAGCAAACCGAATTCAGCGTCACATGAAAAAGATCATACACCACGATCAAGTGGGACTCATTCCTAGTATGCAAGGTAGGTTCAATATCTGCAAATCAATTAATGTAAACATCACATTAACAAAATGAAAAATAAAAATCATACGATCATATCAATAGATTCAGAAAAAGCATTTGACAAAATGCAGCAGCCATTTATGACAAAAACTCTTAGCAAAGTGGGAATAGTGGGATCATATCTCAACATAATAAAAGCCATATATGATAAGCTCACAGCAAACATCATACTCAATGCACAAAGGCTAAGGGCTTTCCCCTCAAGATCAGGAACAAGACAAGGCTGCCCACTCTCATCACTTCTATCCAACATAGTTCTGGAATCTCTAGGCACAGCAATCAGACAAGAAAATGAAATAAAAGGCATCCAAATTGGAAAGGAGGAAGTAAAATTGTCATTATATGCAGATGGCATGATACTATATATAGAGAATCCCAAAGACTGCACCAAAAAACTGTTAGAAGCGATAAATGAATTTAGTAAGGTAGCAGGATACAAAATTAACATTCAGAAATCAGTTGTATTTGTATACATCAATAATAAACTATCAGACAAAGAAATCAAGAAATCAATCCCATTTACAGTTACTTCCAAAACAATAAAATACCTAGGAATAAATTTAACCAAAGAAGAAAAAGACCTGTACTCAGAAAATTATAAGACATTGAAGAGAGAAATAAAAGAAGATACAAATAAATGGAAATACATACCATGTTCACGGATAACAAGGATTAATATAGTTAAAATGTCAATACTGCCTAAGGCAATATATAGATTCAATGCAATTCCTATCAAATTACCAAGGGCACTTTTCTCAGAAATACAACATATAATCCTATAATTTATATGGAACCATAACAGACCCCGAATAGCCACAGCAATCTTGAGAAATAAGAACAAAGTGGGAGGTATCACGCTACCCGACATCAACTCATACTACAAGGCTACAGTAATCAAAACAGTATGGTACTGGCATAAAAACAGACACATAGACCAATAGAACAGAATAGACAGCCCAGAAATAAACCCATCCATATACGGACATTTAACCTATGACAATGGAAGCAAGAATTCACTCTGGAGTAAAGATAGTCTATTTAAAAAAATGGTGCTGAGAAAATTGGACTGACACATGCAAAAAACTGAAAATGGACCACCTACTTACACCATATACGAGAACAAATTCAAAGTGGATTAAAGACTTAAATGTAAGACCTGAAACTGTAAAACTCTTAGAAGAAAACATAGGGAGTAAATTTGCAGACATTACCCTCTGTAATATATTTACTGATATATCCCCTCGGACAAGGGAAATAAAAGAAAAAATAAATATATGGGATTACATCAAACTTAAAAGTTTTTTCACAGCAGAGAAATAATCAATAAAACAAAAAGGCAGCCTACTTAATGGGAGAAGATATTTGCCAACGATATATCTGATAAGGGGTTAATATCCAAGGGGTTAATATTCAACTTAACACCAAAAAATTAAACAACCCAATTAAAAAATGGGCAGAGGATATGAAGGGGCACTTCTCTAAAGAGGACATACAAATGGCCAACAAGCATATGAAAAAATGTTCAACCTCACTAATCATTAGAGAAATGAAAATAAAAACCAAAATGAGATACTACTTCACTCTGGTCAGAATGGCTATCATCAATAAATCAATAAACAACAAGTGCTGGCAAGGCTGTGGAGAAAAGGGAACCCTGGTGCACTGTTGGTGGGACTGCAGATTGGTGCAGCCATTATGGAAATCAGTATGGAGGTATCTCAAAAAACTG
>NW_017732053.1:631235-665562 GCF_001890085.2 Hipposideros armiger | reverse complement strand
GGGACGTGGAGTATAGTGTGGGAGTGGAGCCAAGGGAATTGTAATAGATATATATGATACTGGGGGGGGGAGTGGGACAGCGAATTGAAGGGGGATGTCTCTTTGAGGGGTAAAAAAATACTATTGCACTGTGTTGTACAGCTAAAACTAATTTTTAAAAATGTGCATTTCACAATAAAAAAATTTTGTCAGTAAAATTTTATGGAAATTTGTTTTCTTGCTTTTGTAAATATATACTTAATATCATCAATTTTACTTTTGGTCTATAAAGCCTAAAATATTTACAAATGAAGTTTGCTGGATCCTGGAGGAGAGATTTTGGTGTCTGTCTCAAGGAGCTTACAATCTAATTGAAGACAGACAAATGCCCATAAACAATCTCTTTATTCTTAAATTTTAAATATTCTTCAGAAGTACAGAAAAGCTAAGGAATTCTGACCACCCACCTTTCTGCACACACAGACCCTTTTCCAGAGGTCACCAAGAGGTCATCCTGCTTCCTCCCATTCTCCACCACAGTCTAGTCTTGCGCAGCAGCCCGAATGATCCTGTTAACAAGTGGGGCAGCTCCTTCTCTTCTGCCCCAAGCCCTGCAAACAGGTCCCCATCTCATTCAGGTTAAAACCGCAACCTCACAATGACCACTGGCCAGGCCTCGGACAGCCTGCATCCCTCACCCATGCCTACCCTTGCGGTGTCCCAGCCACACTGGCCTTTTGTTTTCTCTTGGCACACTCCTCTCCAGGGCCTGTGCACGAGCTGTTCTCTCTGCCTGGAATCTCGTGGGCTGATTTAGCAAATGAAAATACAGGAAGCCCAGTTGAATTTGCACTTCAGGAAAACAAATAATTTTAATACAACTATGTCCCGAATATTGTAATGGACATATTTACATGAAAAAATTACTCATTGCTTACTTAAAATTCAAATTTAGCTGGGTGTCCCATATTTTACCTGACCACCCTGCCTGGAAAGCTCTGCCCCACATATCTTGGTGCCTAGCCTCTTTCAAGTCTTTGCCTAGAGGACTCTTCCTCAGTGAGCCTACACTTAGTGCCACATTTAAAATTGCCACCTAGGTCACTTCCTACCACTCCCAATCCCCTTACCTGGCTCTATATTTTTCCTTTCACATTCTAACACACCAGATAATTCACTTATTTGTCATGTTTATTGTTTATGTTTATCTCCTCTCATTCAAGTGGAAGCTCCACATTGGCAGGGATTGGGAGAAGAGGGTGGGCAATTCCCTAATCTACCCAAGTACCTGGAAGAGAGCCTGGCACATAATGAGTGCTCAGTAAATGTTTATTGAGAGATAAATGAGTGTCCTCTAGACAGCACCTGGATGCCACAGGCAACCATTCCACCTTGAACTTATTATATTTTTGTCAAGCTTTTCTTCCTCTCCATTCATCCAAACTAGAAGGCTGGTATTAATCCGAAATCCTCCCTTTCTCTTATCCTGCCCTAATCCTCTTTCCAAAGTTATTCCATTTCCACATGCTGTTCCCCACCTGTCACCTGTTCCCACCTGCATGGTGCTTATCCAGTTCCAACATTTCCCCTTAGGTTTTGTGTTACTTGAAAGTCTCCCATGAGCCTCCTTGCCTCCCATCTATCCCCACCTGATCCCTTCCTCACATGACATCCTGAAGAACTTTCTAAAATACAAACATAATGATAAATGAAACATAAAACACAATTTGTAAAACTAACTGTATGAGTCTCAAAACTGATAAACTGCACCAAACTATGACATGGAAGACAAGCTAAGCTCAAACTGGCTTAACACAAGCTCATTCAAACCTATATATTCCAAAATAAACCTTTAGTACCAGAACTTCACATAGACTTAAGGGTTCCAAAAATAAGACTGTGCCAGCAACTCACCTGATTTACAAATTCTGGCCAGTCCCTGCCCAGACCCACTACAGAACCATCGAAACCTTTTCAACAACCTGCCCTCATTCTCCCTTTGAGATAGTGCTGAGATGGTGCTCACTTTTGCTCAGAAAGCTGAAGAAATTCAAGTCTGGTGGTTTGGGTGGGAAATGTGCAATAATCTTTCTGTTTTCTGCTTACGCTCATTTCATCACTTCCCAGGGCCTACAGAGTAGTCTACCAGCCCTGTCTTGGTGCCCAGGTTGTCTCCCCTCTCCCAGCATGCTCTTATACCCTCCAAGCCTGCCCATGCTTTGTCCCTTCATCTTTTGCTGACTTTGCAGGTGTTGATATACATATTATCTGAAAGGCTCTTTTCCACCTGCCTACCCTCTTTTCCTTTGTGCTCATTCTTCGAAGCACAGTTCAAGTTTCACCTCCTAGCTCTTCATCCTTCCACCTGTTCCCATTAGCCCTTTATGTGTATATTGGCCCCAGCACTGAATAGTTGGCTTACTCTGCTCACTTAGGAGAGGTGACTTACCCCATCCCAGGCCCAGCACCAGGCACAGTGCCTGGCATATGGCCACTACTCATAAACATTTCTGCATACATTTATGGTAAATGCTTTTGTTTTCTTTTCCCCTCTTTCTTTAAGATGTTTCTTATGGGCTGCACAACACCTTAAAAGGATTTAAATTTTAACAATTTTTCCATTGGGCAGAGTGGAAAATAACAGATTTTGGAGCTGAATAGACCAAAGTGAAATTGTGACTTTGGCTATGTGCTATTTATTGAGATGCTATAGTATGGTATAATGGTGGTGTTCTCAAGCTTTGGTAACATCAGAATCACTGGAGGGTCTGTTAAAATACAACTCTTGATTCAGCAGTTTTGATATGGTCCCAGAATTTGCATTCTGACCATTTCCCTGGGGATGCTGGCCCTGCAGGTCCAGGGACACACTATGAGAATCACCACTGTAAAGGCCAAGAATATAAACTCTAGAGCCAAACAGGTCTACCTTTCAGCTCTGCCATTTACTGACTCTGGGGCTTGAGCAAGAGGCTAAAGTTGTGCCTATGTTTTAATTGTCAAAAGTAGATAATAATAGTATTTACCTCATATATTGCTATAGAAGTGCTGATTATTATGACTGCAACTATTATTATTATTAATAAAGAACCTTTCTGAGTGTCATTCTTTATAAAATAGAGATAGTAAGAGTTATTCAACAAACTGTTGTGAGTCCTAAATGATATATAACTCCAATGTTAAATCATCAGTGGACATTTGCTGCCTACCTAGATGGAGGACCTGGTTCATAGCAAAAATCTCATTACTTGTTGGATTCTTTCCCTGGTTTTCCTTTCAAAAGCCTTTGGAATGTATGAAAAATTGATCAAGTCCACTGTTTTGTAATACTTGCCCCCAAACTCCAGGAAAAGATAAGGATGAATAACATTTCTCTTCCTTATGCTCATATTTCACAAAACTTAATTAGACCAAGATTGCATCAAGTCACAAACTCTTTTGAAATCAAGGTAAATACTTTTCATTAGCATCACCATTCCCCACTGGGGATAATTAACCTTTCCAAGTCCGATTTTTTTAAAATTGTATTATTTTTGTACCACATATTTGTGTGGAGTTGTTTTCAATCACCACGTCTTACAAATTCACCTTTCTCAATACTTCTTATATTCATTGCCTCCTGCCCATCCCCTTATTCCACCTTGGTCTGAGCCCAGAAAACCGCAACATCTCCCAGCTGGGCTACCGGGCACCATTTTCTTCCCTCTATTTCTTCTACATACTGCTATTTGAGTGATCTTTAAACAAAAATATGATCATATAACTTCCCTTCCTTAAACCCTTTAAATTGCCTCACAGAGTCCCAGAACATTTTTTAACACAAATTATGATTTTCTTTTTCCTCAAACTTTTCTCAGTTCTCATGTTCCCTCCTAAAGATTAGCCGTGATGACCTTCTTTTCCTCTAACTTCTTTTAATAGCAGTTCACTGTAAGAATAAACACACAACAAATCTTTATCAAGGTTAATTTTAATCATAAAATTTCTTTAATTATACCCTAAATTTCTATAATTATGATAGAGAGAAAAGAAAAATCATTAATAATCTCACTATCCTAATATATTGTCAGTATTTTTATTTATCTGTGTAATCACAGTATAAGCTTTGCCATAATTTTCTCTAAAATAAACATCTGCCCTGTATCCAGTAGACATAAAGTCACTCTATTTTTTTCATGGTAACTTTTATAAATATTTTGGTCTTACCTCCTCATTTTTCCCCATGAGTTTTACTAAATTTTGTCACTAGTAATCATACAATTTAGCACTCAGAAATTACTCTTGCATTTGTACTTCAAAATATTTCTTTATTATATAATATATAGGCGTATACACTCATATATACACATATACAATATATACATAAAAATATAGAAACATATAGAAGAGAGAGTAAAGTTTACCCATGATTGCACTACTCAGAAATAACCACAATGATCACTTTGGAATATACGTAGTCTAAGACTGTGTCATGCTTTTTATACTTCACATTATATCATAAGCATAACTCGCATTTTAAAAGCCCATGTGGCAAGGAATTGATGTCTCTGGCAATAGCCTGAGAACCTCGGTGAGAGAACCTGATCCAGAGGACCCAATTAAATGATGCCTGGACTCCTGAGCTGTGGAGAGCCTGAGGTCTGCAGGAAGGGT
The DNA here is from genome assembly GCF_001890085.2 of Hipposideros armiger. Taxonomy (NCBI): domain Eukaryota; kingdom Metazoa; phylum Chordata; class Mammalia; order Chiroptera; family Hipposideridae; genus Hipposideros; species Hipposideros armiger. Next base: position 660,930 of record NW_017732053.1, on the reverse strand, counting down.
TAAGCCTGGCAGCTGACAAGCTGACAGGCTTTCAGGCCCTGGTGAGCAGCGTGGGAAGGTTGCTAGATAAGTTTATTCTCCACTGTGCTGTTGCAAGTCTACATCACAAACAGCCTTGAAAGTTACAGAATGAACTGCCAGCCTGTTAGCAGTTTCTACTTGCTATACTTTGTCTCATTTTGGGAACATTTGCTTCCCCACTCCCTCAAGCTCCCAAAACCCCTTACCTATAGAATTCTACTTCTGCTATAAAAACTGTATGCAAACAATAAACGGTGTCACTTTTTGCCATCAGCAGACAGTGGACCTGCTGGGCCCAACTTTCATCTCTGTGTCTTTCTTTTCTAATCTCCTCATCCAGCCCACTCAAGTTAACCCTCTAGGTGCCTGGCTGACGAGCCAGGTGGCCACCGCAGACAAGCGAGCCTCGTCACTGAGCCCCAGAAACTATGAGATAATAAATGAGTGTGGTTTTAAGAGACTAAGTTTGGGTGATTAGTAATTCATCAACAGATAACTAATATAGATTTGAGTACTGGGACAGGGGTGTTCCCATAACAATATTTAAAGTGTGGAAGTGGCTTTGGAAACAGGTAGTAGAGGCTGGGAAGATTTTGAGGAGTGTGTTAGAGAAAGGCTAAATTGCCTGTAACAGACTGTTAGTAGAAATCTGGACCTTGAAACACGAGGACACTAATAGCCAGAGAGCTCAGAAGGAAGTACAGAAGATGTGATAGGAAACCAGGAAAAGGGGGACCATGCTATGTAGATGTAGAAAGCCTAGCAACACCATCGCCTTCAGGTTGTGGAGGCTGAAGCTCTGTTGTGCCTGCATGGTAGAGCTGGAGCAGAGCTTGGCCACTCATTTTTAGAGTTCAGGAAAGATCATATGCTGTCTACACAACAATCCACTGGGCATGTGTTTATCAAATGCCTCTATACGCAGATCTAAAAGTCTCAAAGACAGATGCAAATCTGTCAGAAATGAATTTTGAATATCCATGTGAGTCAGAGTTGTGGGGTGCCTCTATAACTGGGGGACTCAGAACTCTGGAGATAGATCTGGCTGGGCTTGAAAAGCTTCCCCTCTTCTCCACCCAGGTCCTCCTAAAAATCAATAAGGTGAAAAGATTCCCAGTCCAGTTATCAGAGGGTAGGTTCAGGAACTTTCAGAATAATATGAAGAGGCTCCTTAAAGACTGGAGGAAATAAAGTGCTCTGGAACTTTACAATAGTTCTTAGAGTTTGGCACCACCTAGAGCGCCTCAGATAATGATCCCAGGTTTTTCTGGGTTTAGTAGGCGATTTATCCTGAAGGTTTATTTTGACAGCTTTCCCTACCAGGAAAAAGGACCCCAGAGAACAGCTCCAGCATATGTACTAGTAAGGTAGTAACAGTGACCCTCATTCCATGTCTTTGTTCTTCAATATTTGCCTGCATATCATTATGAAATCTTAAGCCCCTTTCCAAGAGGCAGCAGAAATAACTGCTGTTCTCAGCTGTCAAAGATCAGGAATGCACATTATGAGATGCTTCAAAAATGAAACATTGTTGTCTTCTAGCACTGGGCGCTGATGCACAATGACGCATGTTAATCAATCCAACACCCTTGAGCACATGTGAGGTCCAAGAGCAAAAGAAAAGAAGTATATTCTCACCAAAACCAAAAAATGTCTGAAGGAGACACAAGATAGCCATGCCAATGTTTGTGCAGGGAATGTTTCTTTAGGCCAGATGTGGACTTTCTTTAAGTTATGTATATTTTAACACAATTAAAAACATTTTTTTTCTCTAAACACAAAGCTTATATTCACAAATAGCTTTTTGCTTAAAGACAAAATTTCAATTAATCATCACAATGGAAATTTAGTTATTTAATGCAACTACTAATCTAATGTCACCAATAAAGTCTAAACAGTTATATCACAAAACCAGGGTTATATTGAGTGGACATGCATTAATAATCTATACAACTTAACATTACACCAGAAAAGGAATTGAATACAAAATTTCCCTTGATTTTTGGTGGTTTCAAATTTCATGGCACAGGTTACCAAAAAAACTGTAAAAACAGATTTTTCAATAAAATGGTAAAAAATTGATTAAGCCTTTAAAAGTTTTCATATTGGGCTGAAGATTTAAAACATCAAGCTGGCCCCAATCTGTCAAAAATGACATATAAATAGTTACAATGACTAAACAGGCTTTAGCTACAATGGTTCTGGAGGACTATTCTCTCCTGGCGAAAACCCATTAGGGTTAATTTCTCAATGCAAACATGTCTTTGAAATACTGTGGTAATATGAACTGGGAAACACGCCTGACATCAGGACAGGGATGAAAAATAACACACAAGTCCATCTTATTTCTGACCTGTCATCGTAAAACCTTCTGGGTCCAAATGCCAAACACTGTCCCTCAATATAAAACTAAATTAAGAGCAGAATGACTTTTACACAACTGGCTGACATTCTTCTACAGAATTAGCTTTCACTACATGATCAAGGCAAGGCTTAAAAGCACTATTAACTTGCTTCTCTAGAGTATAACTAGCAAAGTGCCAAATTTATAAACTGATATATGGCAGCCCCAAATGCTAAACACACTTTTCAAACAGAAGCAAATTCTTTCTTCCCATTGTCAGTTCTATGTGCCATATTCTTAACTTATGTAGCTACCAACAAAAGAAGAATTAGGGAAGCTTTGAACATATCTTGTAGTTTTCATCAAGGCTAAAGTGCAAAATATCTCCATATCTCTGGTATTTGTAATAGGGAAAAACATCAAACACATAATAAAGGAACTGAAGTGACAGAATAATACAAAAAAAGGCCTCTTTAAATACATACTTGAAGAGTACGTAAGACCAATATAATATTTATTTCTTCAGTGAAATCTGTAAATGAATCAAGTTCTCACAGAACTTGAGATTTTGTTTGATTCTCTTTCCCAGGATCAGAAATTCCAAAATTAAAGGGGGGGGGGGATGGCAAACAAAATAACATTGCATGACAATGGACACTAAGTTCATAAAGAACCTGTTTTTAAAATGAGATATTATGGAAGAAAATACCATGAAAATAATAATCCTATGAGAATTTTTTTTTAAGCACAGTAAATTTGAGCCTTGGTCTTCATGAAGATACTACAGTTTATATAGAAAACTACAAATATACAAGATTCCAGGAAAAAAAGTCAAAAGACGTATTACTTAACATTCTGTAAGGCCTAAACTCTTGAGGGGAAGGAAAAGGATGGCCAACTGAATCTTAAGAATAGAGAACTATGAAAAATTCCTGGGTCACAGGGTGCTCCAAATGGAACCATATTTTGTGAAGACATACAGCTTAGATATATTTTTAAAAGGAAAGAAAAAGTACTTAATAATTGCAGTTCCTTCCAAAAAGGAAATCTTAAATTAAGGGAAAAGATTCTAATAGTGTAAACTAGTCTGGCTCGGGAAGAAAACTGAACATATCCAAGATTCTGTCCATAAAAGTAATGACGATACATCTTTAATAATAAAGAAATAGGCTATAAAAAAGTTCATTCGCAAAACCGATTTTAGTGAAAGCTCCTTTGTGCTCCTTTGTGGGTGCATAATAAAGTTCCACGGGTTTGTTCACTTTCCAGTACTTCTCACTGACCAATTCCAAAGAAAAAGAGCCATTTAATACAGTGAACTGCCCACTGGCTGTTGCTATGTAAATGGTGTACTGCTTCTCACTGGCTGTGTATCAAGGTTCATCTGGTTTGATTCTCCTTTGCTTCGAAGCTCTTCTAAAGCTAATCTCACAGCCAGATACTTGGATAAGTGATCAACAGTGGCATTACCTGAAGTCTTTTTTTTTTTTCTTTTAGCTGAGCCATCCTGCTACCTGTTGGCAGCTCAGCGGCTGCTCAGCTCGGGCTGGACTCGAACCGCTGTTGCTCAGAGCTCAAACTCTTGAGCAAGCTCTTAACCAACTGAGCCACTCGGCCGGCCCCTACCTGAAGTCTTTATGTATCTTGTCTGTGCACTGTCATCTTTTTCCATAAGTGTGGGATGAGGCCTGAATACTAACTCAATTTCACTGGCACCGTCCATCACCGGGTCAATAGCCACTGCTTCATTGTGGTTATCAAGCTCAAGCCCGGAGTCATCAGACATTTTGGTCCGTTTGTTACTAGGTCCCGCTTCCTGATTGCTGTGTGTGGATGCATTACTACAGTGAGAACTGTCACCATTGTCTTCTGCTCCACTTCCATTCTCAATCTGTTGTTTCTTGCCTCGCTGTAATCTGTTCATGGCCTGTATCTTCAGCCCTTCCTCAATGCTGTGACTCCGTGCTTGCTGATTATTGTGCTTGTTGATCCTGGCTAATACTTTCTCCTGATGAGCTTCATACTCATCACGACTTGGATAAATTTTGCTGATGAGTGCATCAAAGTTTGGGTCTGGCCTTAGTGATCTTTTGGAAACTAGCTTTTTCCGACAGGTGGGACATTCTTTATTGCCACTTCTGAGGGCTGTGATAATGCAGTCTGCACAAAAACGATGTAAACATTCCTTTGTCGTCATGGTGTTCTTCAACATATCCAAACAAATCGGGCACATTAATTCGCTGTGTAGACTTCGAGGTAAAACCACAATTTCCAAGCCATCCGTTATTGCCTCCTGAGGTGTTCGTTGTAATTCATATAAACTGAGTTCCCATGTTTTGTTCAATGGTTGAGTTCCATTTGTCTGCACAGCCTGAGACATTGCGGCGCCTGCCCCAGCCCGGGGCTCCACTGGCCGCGGCTGGAGTGAGACTCAGGTACAAGCCGCCGCGGCCGCCGGCGCCACCGTACAATATGGCGAGCCTGGGCTTCCGCAATGGAGTTGGGGAAATACAACAGGGGCCGCTCAATATTCATGAGAGACTGAGGGGAAGCCGGCTCGCCAGCGCTGCGGGGAGGGCGGGAAGGAGCGAGTGAGCGAGGGGGCGGAGGCGCCGGACGGGCTAAAAACATTTTAAAAAATCTATACTAAACTTGCTTTCAGAAGAGAGGGACATTTTTTGATGAGGTCCACTCAACTTTTGAGAGTGAAATGTTTAATCTTAATTGCACAAAATAAAAGACTGGGACTGGGGGAAGAGAAAAATAGGGAAGTAAAAAAGCATGTATGTATTATCCCCTTTATTCATTTTATCAACTTTGTCCCCTGCCCACCCAGAGTACACCCCAAGACAATAGCCAAATGAAATTCCACTTCTGGGTATACATACAAATTATTGAAAACAGGAACTTGAACAGAGTTTGTACACCAAGCATCTGCTCCAATATCATGACGCCTTCTCCCCTATGCTTTCTTCTGAAAATTTTATAGTTTTAGCTCTAACATTTAGGTCTTTGATCCATTTTTAGTTATCTTTTGTATATGGTACAAGATCTAATTTTATTCTTTTGTATGTGAATATCCAGTTTTCCCAGCAGCATTTGTTGAAAAGACTGTCCTCTCCCCATTGAATAACCTTGACACCCTTGTTGAAAATAATTTGACCGTATATGTGAAGGTTTATTTCTGGGTTCTCTATTCTATTCTATTCTATTGGTCTGTATGTCTGTCTTTATACTAGTACCACACTGATTTCATTTTGTAGCTTTGTAGTGAGTTCTGAAGACAGAAAGTGTGAGTCCTCCAGCTTTGTTCTTTTTCAAGATTGTTTTGGCTATTTGGGGTCCCTTGAGATTCCATAGGAATTTTATGGTGGATTTTTCTATTTCTGCAAAAAAACACCATCAGGGTTTTGGGTTTTTTTTGGGGGGGGGGTTTAATTCTTATTTGTAGGTGAAAAATAAAACATAAACACTTAAAAAATTGTGAACTCTGTTTATCAGCTTGACTCCCCATCAATGCATTTGTGAATCCCTAGAGCTGGTGTTCGTCAATCTCAGAGAACAATGCTCTTTACCACCAAAGCATTGGACCAGTGGCATGTTTTCATGAAGGTGTTTTTACGGAGAACAAATGTACCATTCTGAAACACTTTACTGGAGCTGCCAACATTCATGGCTCAGGCAGGTAAGCTGACCACATTCCAACATGGGAATTCCAACAAGCCAGGCTCCTAGGTTACCTGCTGAATTATTATTTCATATTTTTATTTATTGGGTTGTTGGAAAAGTCATGACGTATTTTTTCTATGTTTTTCACTGCAAAAATGCATCATGACTTTTCCGACAACCCAATAGTATTATTATTTAATACATGTTTAGTAATGCATTTAGTCTCTAAATTATACCAAAAAAAGAAAAACTTGCTAGAACTAATTTAAATACCCTATCCAGCAAGATTATCATTCAGAATTGAAGGAGAGATAAAGAGTATTATATATATATATATATATATATATATATATATATATATATTGTATAAAAAGTTGGTGGAGTAGGTAAACCCTGTGCTTACCTTCTCTCATGACCATATCAAAATTACAACTAAACTACACAACAACCATCATTGAGAATTGCCTGCAGTCTAGCTGAACCTAAGTCCTACAGTTAAGGACATACAGAATAAGCCATCTCAAGACTGGTAGGAGGGGCAGAAACACAAAATGGGCTGGTCCCACACTTGTATCTGACCATTAAGGATCCAGAAATCCCACTTCTGGGTATTTATCTTAAGAAACCCAAAATGCTACTTCAAGGGGACGTGTGCATCCATATGTTCATTGCAGCATCATTATTTACAACAGCCAAAATCTAAAGGCATCCTAGGTGTCCCTGAATGGATGAATGGATAAATAAGAGGTGGTACACACATACAATGGAATATCCCTCAGCCATGAAAAAAGAATGAAATTTTACCATCTGCAACAACATGGATAGACCTAGAAAGTCTTGTGGTAAGTGTAGTAAATCAGACAGAGAAAGACAAATGTCATGATTTCTCTTATAATTGAAATCTGAAGAACAAGATAAAAAGCAAATGAAACAGAAACAAACTCATAGATACAGAGAACATTCTGATGGTTGTCAGATGGGATGGGCATTGGGGGTGAATGTAAAAGGGGAAGGGATTAAGAAATACAAATTGGTAGTTACAAAATAGTTATGGGGATGTAAAGTAAAACATAAGGAATATAGTCAATAATATGGTAATAACTATGTATAGTGCCAAGTGGGAACTAGACTAGTCAGGGGGATCATTTCTTAAATTATGTAAATATCTAATCACAATGCTGTACACCTGAAATTAATATAAAATAATATTGCGTGTCATCTGTAATTGAAAAATTAAAAGAGGTGGAAGGTGAAGGTGAATAAGAGGTCCAAATTTCCAGGTATAAAACAAGCAATGGCTAAAGACATTCCATGCAAATAGAAATAAAAAGAAAGCTGGGATAGATGTATTCATATCAGAAAAAAACAGACTTTAAAACAAAAACTGTAACAAAAGACAAGAAAGGGCATTACATAATAATAAAGGTGTCAACCCAAGAAGAGGATATAACAATCATAAATATCTACATGCCCAACATAGGAGCACCTAAATATATAATATAAAACAACTGCTAACACACAGAAAGAAAGAAATCAACAGTATACAATAGTGGGGGAATTTAATAGCTCCCTTACATCAACGGATAGATCATCCAAACAGAAAATCAATAAGGAAATAATGACCTTAAAAGTTACAATATATCAGATCAACTTAGTAGACAGTTACAGAACAATTCATTCCCAAACAGCGGAATGCACATTCTTTTCAAGTGCACACAGAACATTCTCCAAGATTGATCACATAATAGGCCACAAAACAAGTCTCAACCAATTCAAGAAGGTAAATCATATCAAGCATATTTTCCTACCACAATGGTATGAAACTAGAAATCAAATATAAGAAGAAAACTGGAAAAAACAGAAACACATGAAGACTAAACAACATGCTACTAAACAACCAATGGATCAAAGAGTAAAGAAGAAATCAAATAGGAAATTAAAAATACATGGAGACAACGAAAATGTAAGTAACAACTTTCCAAAAGCTATGGGATGCAGTAAAAACAGTTCAAAGAGGGAAGTTCATTGCTATTCAGGCCTATCACAAGAAACAAGAAAAATCCCAAATAAACAACCTAACTTTACACCTAGAGGGACTAGAAAAAGAAGAACAAACACACCCAAACTAAGTACAAGGAAGGAAATAATAAAGATCAGAGCATAAATAAGGGAAATAAACACTAAAGAAATAAAAAAGATTAATGAAGCTAAGAAATGGTTCTTTGAAAGGACAAACAAAATTGACCTCTAGCAAGACTTGTGAGGAAAAAAAGAAAGAGCTCTAATAAGTAAAATTAGAAATGAAAGTGGAGAAATTACAACTGACATAACAGAAATACAAGCAATTATTTAAAAATACTACAAAAAATTATATGCCAAGAAATTGAACAACATAGAAGAAATAGACAAACTTTAGAAACAGAAACCCTTTCAAGGCTGAACCAGGAAAAAGAAAAAAACAGAAAATCTGAGTAGAGTAATTACTAGCAATGAATTCAAGCAATAATCAAAAAGCTCCCAATGAACAAAAGTTCAGGACCAGATGACTTCACAGGTGAATTATATCAAATATTTAAATCTCTGAGACTATTTCTGTTTACTTTGCTCATTCATTCAGTTTTTTAGATTCCACATATAAGTGAGATCATCTGGTATTTGTCTTTCTTCGACTGACTCATTTCACTTAACATAATAGTCTCTAGGTCCATCCATATCATTGCAAATGGTACGATTTCATTCTTCTTTATAGCGGAATAATACTTCATTGTATAAATGTACCACAGTGTCTTAATCTAGTCGTCTACTGAAGGGCATTTCAGTTGTTTCCAACTCTTGGCTATTGTAAACAGCGCTGCAATAAACAGAGGAGTGCATACATTTTTTCGAATTAGTGTCTTGGGTTTCTCTGGATAGATACCCAATTGGGAGGGAAGTGGGGATGAGGGAGAAAGGGAATGGATTAGGCAGCATAAATAGGTAACCATAATATTGCCACAGGGATATGAAAGACAGTTTGAGGAATATAATAATAATGTTGTAAATATTTTGTAGCGTGCCAGATGGTCACATGTCTTGTTAGGGAGACCACTTCATGGATGAGGTAGAGGCTTGATCACTGCACTGTACACCTGAAGCTGATGTTGTATGTCAACTATAAAAGAATATATATATATATATATNCCACAGGGACGTGGAAGACAGTTCGAGGAATTTAATTGATGGTGTTGTGAATATTTTGTGGGATGTCAGGTGGTCACTTGTCTTGCTAGGGAGACCGCATCATGGATGGGGGGAGAGCCTTGATCACTGCACTGTACACCTGAAGCTGATGTTGTATAATACTGTATGTCAACTATAAGAGAATATATATATATATATATATGTATATATATATATATATATATATATATATATATAGACATGGAGTATAGTGTGGGAGTGGAGTCAAGGGAATTGTAATAGATATGTATGATCTAGGGGGGAGTCGGTGGCGGATTGGGGGTGGAGGTTGTCACTTTGAGGGGTAAAAAGTATAACTATTGCACTGTGTTGTACAGCTGAAACTAATTTAGAAAAAATGTTTATTTCACAATAAAAAATAAAAATAAATAAATGAATAAAACATTTAAAGAAGTAATACCTACCTTTCTCAAATTATTCTCAAAAATTAAAGAGAAAGGAATGCTTCTAAACTCTTTCTATGAAGCCAGCATCACCCTGAAAACAAAACCAGACAAAGACACTACAAAAAAAGAAAATTACAATCTAATATCCCTGATGAACATGGATGCAAAAATTCTCAACACTTGTTTGCTCATTTATTGATGATAGCCATTCTGACAGGTGTGAGGTGATATTTCATTGTGCTTTTAATATATATTTCCTTGATGATTAGTGATGTCGAGCATCTTTTCATATGTCTGTTGACCATCTGTATGTTTATTTGGGAACAACAATAAATTGTTAGGTTAGGACATGCAGTCTAATGGCTAATCACCTGCAAGTCCAGAGAAATGAAGGAAAGGAATGCTGTTTTATGGACATGGGAGTGGCTGTTGTAAACAAGAGTTCATTGGAGAACACTGAAAGTCATAGTGACTTTTCATTTGAGTTATGGCAGTCTCCCATTGGCTGAGCTGTTACTGGGGGGGAAAAATCTTCCTCCTGCTGAGGTAGCAAAGTAGTATCACTTCCTGTCAGAGATGCAAGGTATATCTCTTCCTACCGGGGTCATGTGCGTGAGTGACATGTGCGTGAGAATTCTCTCTTCTAGTCTCCTGACTCCATTTTTTTTTACTTTATTTGGGAACAGTATGTTTTTCCCAGAAGTGTTCCTTCAACCTTAGTTGTGGAGGGCACAGCTCAGCTCCAAATCCAGTCATCGTTTTCAGTCTATTGGGTTGTCGGAAAAGTCATGACGTATTTTTTCTGTTTTTCGTTGCAAAAATGTGTCATGACTTTTCCAACAACCCAATAGTTGGCGGGGGGGTGCACAGCCCACCATCCCATGAGGGAGTCTAACCAGCAACCTTCTTGTTAAGAGTATGTGCTCCATCCAACGGAAGCTCAGCTCAAAGTTCCGTGTTCAATCTGGTTGCAGACGGCTCAGCTGCCTGGCTCATGTGGGACTCAAACCAGCAACCCTGTTGCTCAGAGCTCACGCTCTAACCAACTGAGCCACCCAGCCACTCCTGACTCCATTTTAAATGGGGTTTCTGATTATTAATTTCCACATTTCCCCTTTTGATCAAGATTGTTCTCGGAAAGCAGTGCTGATTAAGAGTCAGGCTTTTCCAGCAATGACCTTTTGTCCCTCGATGCCAGGAAGGACCTTTCTTGGATGTCACGTCCCACATTGGTGGGAAAGTGCACAGATTGGAAACGTATGGTGGTCACATTTGAGTAACAAGGAGGGGTAACAGGGAGATCAGATTTCTCAGGCATTTTCCATCTAAAGTGTGTGTCTTAGTGAATACGGCAAAGGTACGCTCAGAACTGAAAGAATTAAACAAGCACCTTGGGAAGACACATACAGGAATAAAACATGAAGCAATTAAACAGTATTGTTATTGCAACACTGCCTTCTAAAATAAAACATCTTTATGCTCATCCTGCCCTAGTAATCATGAGCATATGTGAGTACTAATATATTTTATCATGCCTATGCAAATAACTCAGAAAAAATTGAAAACCCAATTACACATTATCCAGGAAAATGTAGATTGACTTAGAAAAGTAAAACCTAAATCTTATTATCACCTGTTTGATTTATTTAGTTGGTTAAATCTCTGTGAGGCAGGTTAATTAGCTCACATCAGGCAGTTAGGAATTCCCTGGTAGAATGAGCAGAAAACAAAGATATCTTCAAAGCCTCAGCCTCAGCCTTGAAAGTCCCAGCTTTAAGATAACACTCTCCTGCCAGAGCAGAATCATTAGTTATGTACTGGGTGGGACAAGCCTTACCTGTGGCCTTGAGAGCCCAGTCTGGAGATAACACACCTGTCAGAGCTAAAGCACCAATTAAGCTCTAAGACAACTAGGCTGTTTGGAGAAAAGCCCCCTCCAGGCTACACAAATCTGATAATAGTGCCAAAGGCACAGCCAGTCCTTCTCCCCAGGCATACAAAAAGTATAAAAACAAACCCTTTGCTCTAACTAGTGGGCATTCCAGTTTCAGAGGCCCCCTCTCACTTTGAGAGCTATAACTCTTTCTGCTCTAATAAATTATCCTCTGCTGCAAATTACCTCTCTGGTCCGTGCCTCCATTCTTCACAATCCCTGCGCATGCACACACACACACACACACACACACACACACACACACACACACACACATCAAAAAATCCTGCTTCATCTGGTCTGGGGAATTGTTCAATCCTTGGCTATTATTCTCATTATAATCATCATGTTAACCTCTAGTGTATTGTATCTTTTCCAAGGTTTTAAATGCCTTTCAGCAGTCACTCACTGGTCAAACAGTATCTTTCAAGATTAGACAACTGGAAGAATTAATGATGGCTATGCAAATAATGAGAAGCATGACTACATGTCCTTCCATTCTGATGACTCAACTGCTGGTAGCAGAACTATGTGATCTGACTACATCAACAGTGGTAACCCAGAATAACACATATTATTGGCTATACTCAGTTTGGTGAGAGAATGGCCAAAATGGGAGGGGTTATTAAAATTAAATACAAAGTGAAGACCAGACTTGAAAATTCCCTGAGCAGACTAAACCAATTAAGCCACACATGTGAAACTTAATTTAGCTTCTTCTGCAAAACAAATGAAACTTAACTTATAAATGCCTCTGAAAATCATTTTAAAAAAATGCAAGCTGGGGGCCAGCCGAGTGGCTCAGTTGGTTAAGAGCTTGCTTAAGAGTGCAAGCTCTGAGCAACAGGGTCACCGGTTCGATTCCTGCATGGGCCAGTGAGCTTCGCCAGAGCTGCACCTGAGCTGATCTGCCGCTGGGCTGCCAACAGGTGGCAGGATGGCTCAGCTGGTAAAAGCACGTGCACCTAACAACAAGGTTGCCTGTTTGAGATGGTGGGCTACGTCAGCCTACAACTAAAGACTAAACTCAGCACCTTGAGCTGAGCTGTCACCCGGATGTCTCATTGGATAGAGCGTGTGCTCTTAACAACAAGGCTGCTGGTTTGACTCCTGCATGGGATAATGGTTATGCCCACCCGCAACTAATTGAACACAGCACCTTGAGCTGAGTGGCGCAACTGGACTTGGATCTGAATTTGCTGCGCCCTCCACAACTAAGATTGAAGGACAACAATTTGGCTGTTCCCCTTCCCCAATTCACCAATAAAAATCTTTTTTAAAAAATAATAATCTGTTCCCCCAAATTGGCACAAGGTAACCACTTTTAACCAATCCCCTATCCCTAATAAACTTTAAGGTTAAAAGCAAACATTGTAAAGAATAAACAACCTCTGTATTTTCACTGTAGAAGCTGTCCTATAACTACATACCTCTTCAGTTTCATTCCACTGTTGGTTTAAGAGCTCCCAGTTCAAAAACTGCTCCTTGGGTATCTATCCAGAGAAACCCAAGACGCTAATTCGAAAAAATATATGTACCCCTATGTTTATTGCGGCGCTATTCACAATAGCCAAGACTTGGAAACAACCGAAATGCCCATCAGTAGACGACTGGATTAAGAAATGGTGGTACATTTATACAATGGAGTATTACTCTTCCATAAAGAAGAATGAAATCGTAACATTTGGGATGATATGGATGGACTTAGAGACTATTATGTTAAGTGAAATAAGTCAGTCAGAGAAAGACAAATACCATATGATTTCACTTATATATGGACTCTAAAAAACTGAATGGGCGAGGAAAGTGAACAGAGGTGGTCTCCGAGATGTGGGGGTGCAGCTGATGGCTGTTGGTTGGGGGGGTGGGGATGAGGGAAAGAGGGAGAGGGCTGGACAGCATAAATATGCAGCTGCATTGTTGCTATGGGGACATGGGGGACAGTTCAAGGAATGTAATTGATAATGTTGTGAATATTTTGTAGGGTGTCAGGTGGTCACATGTCTTGCATCATGGATGGGGAAGAGGCTTGATCACTGGACTGTACACCTGAAGCTGATGTTGTATAATATTGTATGTCAACTATAATTGAAAAAAAAATATATATATATAGTCATGGGACATGGAGTATAGTGTGGGAGTGTAGTCAAGGGATTTGTAATAGATATATATGATATGGGGGGGAAATGGGGCGGCGGATTGGGGGAGGGTGTTGTCACTTTGAGGGGTAAAAAGTATAACTATTGCACTGTGTTGTACAGCTGAAACTAATTCTAAAAAATTTGTATTTCATAATAAAAAATAATTTAATAGTAATACAAAAAAACTGCTCTTGTGCGCACAATAAACTCTTACTAATTACTATTTTATTGACCTGATGGTTATAATTTTGCTACATCTGGGCTTTTGACAGTGTGTTAGCTGCAAATAACTCTTATCTCACAATTGCCTATAAACAATAGCTGCATCCTCCAACAAAAGCTGCACTTCTCCCTCCGTCACTCAAGCAGGGGTGACCTTGGTGACATAGTTATGCACTTCCACCCTCCTCAGTCAGTTACCAACATTCCCAAGTGCCTGCTCAGATACCCAGCACACAAAGATGAATAAGTAGGCTCCTCACATTAAATTGCAGCGTGCCCCACACATCACCAAAAGCACCAGTTGGGCAACCTCAGTGAAAGAGGGGGACAGTGTGCTTGGGGTCTATTTTTAAAGGTGGTTGGCGTGAATGTACAGAGTGGCAACTTTGCTATGACTTCCTTGGCTGTCATCATCAGAAGAGCAGCTTTAGCATACTGCTAACCCCTCTGAGCCTGTTCCTTCAGGCATTATTTGAGCCTGCTGTGTGGGTACAAGTGACCAGGCTGGTGCTGAATGAGACTCCCCACAAATGTGACAGGGCTCTTAAGAGCTTAGTGTAGAAGGGAGGTTAGACGTGCACATACAATAACTATCAGTCAAAGTGAGAAGCAGAAGAAAGACTGTGCAAACAGAAAGCAGGAGGAGTACTTTCTGCCAAAAGGGGTCAGAAAAAGCTTGGCAGAGGCTGGAAGTGGTCCAGAGATTGGCTGATAGCAGCAGATGGGAGGGTGACAGGAGCAGGAGCTGAGGGCCCGTTGTACAGCAGCAAAGTGATTTGCCAACATATAGAGGAAGAATATTCACTTATGCTCTCAACAATGTAATATTAAATGCTTCCTTGCTACCATCTGGAGATAAATAAAGCAGAAAAGTCCTGCCTTTATAGTAAGTAAATTCTGATGGGAAAAGGAGAATACGTATTTTTTAGATAAGTGAAATAATATATTAGAGGAAGAAAATGCTATGAAGAGAAAAGAATTAAAGTATAAAGGGAGCATTTGGAGTGTTTCACAGAGAAAGTGATGTTCAAGCAGAGTCTGGTCCCCTGAGGTGAAGGAGAGCTGTCTGGAAGACAAACCCAAGCAAAGCCTGAGATGCAAGTGTGCTGGGAAGAGGAGGCAAGCAGGGGAGACAGCATGGAGCTTTGTGCTCTAAGACACGCAGGCCTTCTCTGATGGAGAAGAGTGACGTGATCGGACTTAAGTGACAACTGTGCAGAATGAGCTGCAAGACAAGGGTAGAGGCTGGGAGTCCAGGAAGGAGGTGGTAGCAAAGATCCAGGGGACAGGCATTAGCAGGCTGGGTCAGCATGACCACCAGGGCATGGGAGACAGGGTTGGACTCTGGAAAGGAAAGATCTCTTCATGTCCTCTGCCCAATTTTTTTTTGTTTTTTAGCTGAGCCATCCTGCCACCTGTTGGCAGTTCAGCAGCAGCTCAGCTCGGGCCAGGACTCGAACTGCTGTTGCTCAGAGCTTGCACTCTTCAGTGAGCTCTTAACCAACTGAGCTACTCGGCCGACCCGTCCTCTGCCCATTTTTTTTTTTTTAAAGATTTTTATTGGGGATTTTGGGGGATGGGAACAGCGCTGGGGAATTGGGGGAAGGGGAACACACAAGTTGCTGTTGTTTTTTGTTCTTCAGTCTAGTTGTGGAGGACGTTGCTTCACTGGCCCAAGTTGGCACCATCATTGCACTCTTCCCTGGTGAGGCAGATCAGTCGCCGGCTTCTGGACGGCCGCTCACTGCGGCTGCTGGCCGCTCACGCTGGCTGCTGGCCACACACGGCAGCCCATGGCAACCCACTGCCACAGGGGCTGCAGCCTACGCCGTCGCCGGCGACTCACAGCAGCCCAGCTCCAGGTTGAGCTGTTGTTCAGCATCTTAGCTGTAGAGGGCAGTGTCACTGGCCCTCATATGTGGGATCCGAACCGGGGCCTCTGGCGTCCCAAGCCAGTTCTTAACCATCGCGCCACTAGGCCGGCCCGCCTCTGCCCATTTTTAATTCAGATTGTTTGCTTTTGTGTTGAGTTGTATGAGTTTCTTATATATTTTTAATATTTACCCCTTACCAGATATATTATTTGCAAATATCTTCTCCCATTCAATACGTTGTCTTTTTGTTATATTGATGGTTTCCTGCACTGTGCAGAAGCTGTTTAGTTTGCTGTAGTCCCATTTGTTTACTTTGGCTTTTGTTGCACGTATCTTCAACCAGCATCATCTTTATTTGTCAACCAGTGTATTAAAATATAAAAGCTTTTATTTCTGAAAAATAAAATGAAAGAGAAAACCCTGAAATCTAGAAGCTGGCCTGACACTCATAGCTGTTCCATGTTTTTCTCCTATTGGGCACAAGCAATCTCACAGAACAGCAACCTCAGACAAGATTACTCTGAAACATAACAAAATAAGACAAAACAAGGCCACTTCATAATTTCATCTAAGCACAGAGAAAAACAAAGTCAATGAACCATTCTCAAATTACCAAACTCCCTTCATCAATGCCAAAATATGACTTATTTCTTTTTTACCAGTTACAACTTCATCCCCATTTTAGTCTCTCCTCCCTCTAGATAAGATGTGCATTGCTCAGTCAGAGTTTTTCTCACTTTCTAACAGCATCCAATCTAGAGCAGAGCCCCACTTTATTAGATCCTCCCCCAAACTCCCCTAACCAAGGCTCAAATCCCATAAGGAGGCCTAAAACACTTTTACTGAGAACCTCCTGGTTCCGCTTTGTGTGTGTTTGCCCTCACTGCAAAGTGTAATAAATCCAACTTGTTCAACCACAGGCATGTTCCTTGTGGTCTTTGGCTGGAGGACTTTGGCACTCTTCTTTCTACTATCCTTCCTATAACCTCATCATTATTTACTGAGTAATATTCTCAGTTCCAAGGACTTTACATATTTTGTCTTTAATTTTCAAGATAACTTGAAACCTACATTTGATGGGGAAACTGAATCTCCATGAAAATGGTTTTCCATTTGGGGGTCATAAAGGAACCAAGATGCAGAAAAAGAATTCAAAGCAAAGTCTGTTTGCCATCAAAGCTCTTGTGCTTATTTTTAAGGTACTTTTCAATATGCATTAAGTATATATGTCCTCAGAAAACTTTGACTTTCCAAATTGTATGGGTGAAAGTTTGGACAAATGTCCTTTTCTCCTGAGACATCAGTTGATCCCTGGTGGAACCCTGAACACAAAATCCAGCTAACCTGGTCGAGGCTGACCAAAGTATCTCAAAAATTAATAGTAGATTGAACACACTCCATTAGCTAACTCCTAAAAGAAAAAGAAAAAAAAAGTTATCCTGGAATATTGAAAAAGCACTCATCATTGGAGGAGGAATTTACAGCTGCTTATTCATTTCAGCAGGCAGACAAAAGATTACAGAAAAAATATGAAACAACAGAGGGAAAGTTATATTTGGGGAAACACACTGTTTTGCATGACTGACTTTTCAAATGCACAGTGTGTGGGGTCCCTCTTGCTGCTGTAAGAAACTACCACAAACTTAGCAACTCAAAACAACACAAGTTTATTCTCTTACAGTTCTGCGGGTCCTATGTCTGACATGGGTCTCACTGGACTAACATCCAGCTATTGGCAGAGCTCTGTTCCTTCTGGGGGCCCTAAAGGGGGATCTGTTTTCTTTCTCACTGGGCTGTTGGCAGAATTCAGTTCCTTGTGATTATAGGACTGAGTTCTTTGCCTCCCTGCTGGCTGTCAGCTGAGGGCCTAGATTCTGGAGGCCACCTGCATTCCTCACTTCATAGCCCCTTCCTCCATCTGCAGTCAGCAACAGCAGTTGGAGACCCTTGTGCTGTGACTCTCTTCCTCCTTCCATCTCATCTCTCTGATCCACACTTTTGCCTCTCTCTTCCTCTTTTGATCACTCATACGATTAGATTGTGGCCACCCAGATAATTCCCATCAAGGTCCTTAACTCAATCACATCTGCAAAGTCCCTTTTGCCATAGAAGATAACACATTCATGGGTTCTGGGGATTAGGACATAAACATCTTTGGGTAGGGCACATTATTCTGACACTACACATGGACAGAGGCCTAAGGTGAAAAGGACTAGTTGGAGGGGAAGACACTTCATTTGTGGTGAAAGCAGGAGAAACAGTTAAGTAAGACAGCTGGCTCTTCCAGATGTGAAGAGGTTATAGGCTCACTCCTGCACCAAGATTTCAGTTTCTAGGCTTCTGAGGACCCAGTGTCACCTTTGTGCCCTCCTCGATCTCAGTAGCTTAAAGAGAAGTTCTTAAACTGTGGATTTTCTTGGCAAGGAAAGCATAATATTTATAGATGGAAATAGTTATTAAAAATATATCTGGCTGGGGAGGGCCGGCCGGATGGCTCAGTTGTTTGAGCATGCACTCTGAGCAACAAGGTTTCCGGTTCGAATATATGTATGGCTGAAATAATACCTTGCATATTTTTCCACTCTGTCAGTAAGTTCTTGACTTTTATATCTTCATAACCATGAATTTTAAAAAACTATAAAAAGAGTAAAGCAAAGGGAAATAAAAAGTGAAGATAAAGGAGGTGAAAAGGGGGAGTTTTGAAAGCAAAAGTATTAATATCATTATCACTGTTATTGTTTGGTGCAGAAAGCTGTAAAGACATAAAACAATCTCTAGGAAGTTGGAAAGATTTCTCCTAATTACTGGCCTTAAGGCATTTTTAAAATAAGCTGTCATAAACTGACGCATATTCAAGATGGATAGCACTAGGGAAATGGAGCACGGAGTGAAATGATTCATGTTGAAAAAATACCAATTTCTTCAAAAGAAAACACTTCTGTAGAGTTAGTTGCATGCTGAACAACTGTGAGACTGTGAGCATCTCAGCTTTGATAAAGTCTCCACTTCAGCCTGCAGCACAGGTGGCCAAGGGTCTCCAGCAGTAAGGAAAGGCCCCAGGAGGAGCAGTGCTGGCAGCTGAAATCAGATGTACACTGAGGGCACTAAGACGAGTGGCTCAGATAGCCGGCACTCCCTGGATAAAGAGAGAGCCTCTCACTGTCCTTCTTGTAATGCAATAGGTGACTGAGCTTTCATGTGGCCTTCAAAAGGTCAAAGGATCTTTTATTGTCACTCTTGTTTCGCTTCTCTGGTGAATCCTGCAGACGAACTCATTCCACATGTGTGCCAACCCCTCCTTCCATGCCTTGCTTGGAAGTTAATCTCTTGTAAACTGAAATCTACATTTCCCTTGTAGTTAGGGTTCTGCTGGTGGCCTCTGCTCCTCTGGACAGATACCTGCCTGAGATTTAACACAGGTTGGAGGAGGGGTGGGGCTCCAGGTTGGCAGGGGGCAGAGGGGTTTGTTTCTCTCCCAGCAGCAGGCTCCAGTATCCAGGCCTGAGTACCACAGGCAGTGGGGTTTCCATGGCAACAGTTTTGGGTTGAGTTAGGTATTGTGCAGATTGCATTGTCCCTGGCTTTGGGGCATCAGCTTGGTGTCCTGGGAGCCCTGGAATCTCAGCCTGAACACCCTGGAATAAATCTCCCTCTGCTCAAAATAGAAAGAGTGGATTCTGTCACCTGCAACTAAGTACTGTGACTGTTCCAAATTCAGATTCTGAAATCATCTCTATTGTTTTCCCTTGTGGAGAAATACAGAAAAGCTTAAGAAAAACAAGTAAAAATCATCTGCAATCCCACCACCTGGAGGTAATTGCTGTATTATTTTTTGCATGTTTACTTCTGGGTTTAAATTCTTTTATTATCTAGTCAAAATGACAGTTTATATCATTCTGTGCCAGTTTTGCCAGAGACCTTGTCCACAAGGCCTTTAGCTCCCTAGACCAAACCAGGTTCCATTCTATCCACTCTTTTTCTAAAACCACACTATTCAATTAGAGTTGACACGTAAAAAGCTGTACGTGTTTAATGTATGCAGCTTAATGACTTTGGAGATAACTACACATCTGTGACACCATCACCACAATCTATGTCATATACATACCCATCACCTTCAAAAGTTTCCTCCATGCTCTTTATTTATTGTTTTATTTTTGTGATAACAAACTTAACATAAGATCTACCATCTTAGCCAAGTTTTAAGAATATAATACAGCATTGTTAATTACAGTTAAAGCCACCTACCCTCTTTAAATGCTTCTGTTGTTCCCTTGGCAAGAGTTACAAACTCTTTTGGACACATGGTTTTCAGAGAGAGAGGATGGGTTTAGAGTAAGTATTATGTATCCAAACAGGCTCCATTAGGTCCTGAGCAAGCATTACATCTTCAAGGGCACTGATTTAATCATCCCACATCAGGCCCCCTGGTGTGTCCATGGGCTGATCTGCTGGAAACTCCCCCCACAGTCCTCACTAAAGCACCAGGGCAGCTGTGGGTACCGGTCCCTGTCAGTGCCATCTGGACATCTGGGGGCTTCATTTCCCCCAAGTTATTTTCTTAGCCACCAAAATGAGCCCAGCACAGAGCTAATTATCTCACATGCCCCCAAAATGAGATTGGTCATGTCTCAGGTGGTGCAGGGATCAGAGTGTGTCCCGTGGAGACCCCCAGCCCAGGCAGCAGTGGCCGGGGGCTGCTCCCTAGTCTAGGCACAGCTGCCTCAGGGCAAGGGAGCATGTGGAGTCACAGCCCCACTGGGGGAGGCAGAGACTGTGGCTCTCCATGGCCATGTCTGTTGAATAACTACAGGTAGCTCAAGCTGGAATGATTGTGCCTGAAACAGAGAGCTCCCCATCTCTGGAAGTGTGTAAGTTGATGAAGAGGGTATGCAGAATGAAATGAGGGGCTGGACTGTCTCCATAGTCTGTTTGGCCACCAGGAGATGCCAGGATGCTAAGATGTGACTATTCCTCCCTGTTAAAGCAAGTGCAGAAACCCATCCTGGCCAGTCGGCTGAGAGCAAACTGTTTAGGAGGTAAACTAGCCTCACATCACATGCACTTCTGTTTGTCAGGGCCTGTCAGTTTACAGGAAGCATTTGCAAAGCCCAGCTCGGTGCCTGGTCCTGGGACAGATGTCATCAAGTTTCAGCAGAGAGCTGCCTGCTCAGGGCTCCGAGTATATGAGACTCCCTGAGGGGGACAAAGAGGGGGGTCAAGCGTCCCAAGTCAAAGGGTCAGGGTAGGCAATCAGAGAGGCCTTTGGGAGACCCGAGGGCACCCCACCTGGGCAAGAGCACAAAACCTGTCTTCACTCCTTCAGAACCCAGGTGAGCTACACAGGTCCCACCCCAGATGCCTGCGGGCAGGAAGGGTTGCCACTCACTCATACCAGTTCCTGTGCAGGAGGCATTGTATAGAAACTGTGTTTGTAGGTAGGACACACCCTTCATGTACAAATTACATTTGGGGAAAGCAGTGTTTGACATTTTCTTTTTCCCTCCTTCCCCAGCTAAGTCCCCAGAGGACAGCAGGGTCTCAGCCTCCAGCCTACCAAGTTGGGTTATGGGGAGGGGTTAGGAGCAGATGCTGGAGCAGGGCCAGAGACAGCTGTGGAATGAAGGAAAGAAGTGAGAAGAGCAGAGCTGTGTGTGGGACTTAAACAGAGCATGCTGAGAAAGAATGGGGGTACTGTGGGGCTGGGGGATGGGGTTTGTCCAGGCAGTAGGGAGCCATGGCCAGATCTTGATCAGAGGAGTGACAGGATAAAAATGATGTTTCAGGAGTACTTTAGCCATCTAGTAGTGGTGTGTAAAGCAGACTAGGATAGGTGTGAAAATAACAGAACTTATAGTGACCAGCACTTACTGGGAGTGGGTGAGTGCCAACATGCTCTGAGCTCTTTGTATCAATTACTTCCTTCTTTCCTCATATCATAACTCTATGCAGTGGGGACTGCCATTGTCCACTGTGCAGATGAGCAAAGCGATCTGCCGAGAACACAAGGATGGTAAGTTGTGGCACTGGGACTCCATGCCTGGGATGGTCTGTTCTGGGACCAGTGCATCAAGGATGGTGTGCTCTGCTGCTTCCTGCTTCCTGGTGTAAAAAATAACATAAACAGAGCCACTTTAAAATGGAGTCAGAGCTGCCATCTCAGAGGAACTGCCTTGCACGTTTTATGCCTCAAACATTTGGAATGTTAAAATGGGCAAAATAACCTTTGGATTGGGCCTAAAGCAACATTTTGTCCCAAAGAACTGTTTGCAAAGATAAGAAAGTAGACATTATGACTACAGGACTACCTGACTAAAAATTAAAAACATTGTTTAGCATTAGTGTCACCACACTAGCTTATCTGCACCAATAGAAATGCCTTCCTTCTACTGATGTGATTGTTCCCTTTCCCTTTCTCATAAACACCCCTTACCTTTGTCTCCTAATCAGAACACTATTTGCGTTTCTGCCTAAATTAGTGCTTCCCGAATAGCTATTCTTACCGATTTCAAATAAATGCTTGTTGCCTCTCACTTTGAAAATGCTGTTTTATCGTTATATCAACACTGGTGTGTCTGGGGAAGTTCCTCAGCCTCCTGGGCCTCAGTTTCCCCTCTGTGAACTAGGAGTATTAAGGGCCCACCTCTCAGAGTGGTTCTCTCTGACCCCAAAGATTACGTATGGTCTTTCCACTGCTCTGCAGGCAGAGACAACCTTGGAGAAACACTCACATGCTCATTATTTTCAGAAGGAAGAAAAACACTTCAAATCATTTCCTTGAAAGGCCATTTAAACACAATTGGTTGGCATTCCCCCCCCCCACCCCAAGAAGAATCTGAAAGGAGCTATCTAGTGTTGACAAAATTAGGGAAATTTCTGAGCACTTTAGGATTCAGCTCTGGATGAGTCAGTCACCTCAAAACAAAGTCTAATACTCCAATACTCTCTTCTGATGGGCACTTTTTAATGTACTTCAACCATGTTAAATGTGTGAGGAAGAGGGGCTTACCCCCTGGCTCTGTGCCCCTGTGTCCCCTCCAACTGGCATGGCAGAGCCACTGACACTCACCCATCCCCACAGACTTAGCCCCGGACCAAGGGCTCCTGGGGTGCCTTGGGCCCTCCCCGCCTCTGGGCCCCGGCACCGTGTGAGGCAAACATAGTCTCAGTCTCCATGTCGGCCCCTATCATCTAAGGCCCTGGGGACTGGATCTCGAGTAGCCTAGCCCAACTGCGCAGAGGCCCTTGTGCTCCCGGAAAGGAGCGAACTCCTGGAATGAGACCTCCTCTGGGCTGAAGATGGCCCTTGGGCATTCCTGAGGGCTCCAGGGCAATCCCAAAGCCTTGTGCTGTCAGCCTGTTGGGGTGCTCTCACCAAGGGCCGCCTGGCCCCTGCCCCACTCCAGGAAGGTTCTATATCCTGTTTCAACAAGAGGTTTCAGTCTCCCAAGAGAATCGACAAAGACTGAAAACAAAACATACGTGGCTGCCCCCTTGCTATCTCCCAAACTTGAGACTGGCTTGTCCACTAACCTTGGCACATCCACTTAGATGTCTGATAGAGGTCTCAAGCTCACCTGGCCAAAGCTGAACCCACCATGGCCTTCCCATCTCAGTTGGGGGCCTGTCTACCTTTCTAGGTGCTCAGGCTAAACATCTGGGGGCTTTGTCCTTCCCTATATCTTGCAAGCTCCTCTCATCCATCAACCAATCCGAGTGGCTCTGCCTTCAGTATCTCCCAGAAGCCCCTCCTGCCCCACCCCTCCAATGCCCTACCTGGGCCACACCATCCACTGCCAGCCCTCCCTCTCATAGTTGTGGTCCCCTGCCCTGCCCTCACCTCCACTGTCTGCTCTCCACACACAGCTAGGTGGATCCCATTCAGACCATGTCAGGTCGCATCCCTACTATGCTCCACATCCTCAATGGCTGCCCCTACATGTTACGCTACAGAAGTGTACCCCATTTGTTCCTGGAAATAGCCAGTCTCCCTTGGTGACTATATAGTTTTATATATCAGTTATATGGATTAATGTCAGTCTTATCACTAAAGATACAAAAATGAAAAAAACAAAATCTGTCTCTAATAATCTCATGGAATAGTGGTGAAACAACGTAAAGTCAGCATAATGTACCAGACTTTGCCTCTGCCTAGGAGTCATAGGAAGCCCCAACAGTTTTCATAGATAGGGTGACATTTGAATTACTTCTTTAAATGCAAAAAGTTTTCCAAACAGGTAGGGGATAGACACTTATCTGAAGGGGAGCAGCTTGTGGAAATAAAACAGATGCTGGCACCCTTCTCCTCCTCACTCCATGCACTCCAACCACACTGGCCTCCTGGCCATTCTCTGATGTCTCCCAGCACCCCCGTGCTGCAGAGCATTTCCATTTTCTCTTTGGTTTGTCTGAAAGGTGCTTCTCCAGGGTAACAAGGCTCATTCTTTCACCACAGCCTCCACTCAAATGGGCCCTCCTTAGAGAGAGCTTCCGTAGCATCTGTGCACCACCCATGTAGTCCCCATCTTTCTCGCCCCCTCTTGTCCTAGTCTGTCTCTTTTTGTGGCTCTACAGCCTCCAGAGATGGATCTTCAGTCCATGTGGCAGCTGTGGGTGAAAGAGAAGGGGTGGTTTCCTATAATAGGAAAATTATAGGTGTCAGGGAAATTGCCACAGTAGAGGGAATCAGGGTGGAAACCAAAACAGAGCCAGGAAAATAATTTTATTAGCTGACAGATAGGTTTAAGTCACAGGACCTGCCAGAGTGACAAACTCAGGTGGAGGAGTAGGAAAAGCTTTTTTTTTCAAGCCTATGACAAAAAGTCAGGGATCCTCAGGTGATTAACATAACATAAGACAGTCAGGAGTCCTATCTTCAAAGCCACAGTCTCTGTTAACATACTCCTCTCAGTGGAGACAATGATTAAGCTGATAAAGCTTTAAGGAAATTAGACAGTTTCGAGAAAATGCCTCCTCCAGCTAAACAACAATGTAAATCTGATAGTAGTACCCAAAGGCACCAGCCAGCTCTTCTCCCCAGGTATAAAAAACAAATCCTTTCCTTTAGCTAGCAGGCACCCCGGTTGGGGGCCCCCCTCTCATTCTAAGAGCTGTTACTTTCTGCTCTAATAAACTATCCTCTGCTGCAAACTTTACCTCTCTGGTCTGTGTCTCCATTCTTTGGTGCTGCGAGACCACAATCACAGAGACACACACGTACACACACAACACACACACATAAAATTCTGCTTCAGTTGTAGCCTCATCACAGCCTCATCACAGATGAAGAGTTGCTTTTCATCAGAAACAATGTGTAAATATCAATTCCAGGTAAACTGACCATTAAAAGTGAAAGACAAAAACCATGAAATCTTGGGCCAGCCGCGTGGTGCATAGGTTAAAAGTTGGCTTGGGATGCCAGCTCTGAGCAGCAGGGCCCCAGTTCGGATCCCACATTAGGGCCAGTGATGCTGCGCCCTCTACAGTTAAAATGGTGAACAACAGCTCAACCTGGAGCTGGGCTGCCGTGATTCACCGGTGATGGCGTAGGCTGCAGTGGGGCTGGCTGGCAACTTGCGTGAGCTTTTGTGAGCTGCCATGAGCCTCCATGAGTGGCCATCCAATGGCCGGGGAGCGACTGCCTCACCCAGGAAGAGCACAATGATAATACCAACATGGGCCAGTGAAGCGACGTCCTCCACAACTAGACTGAAGAACAAAGGACAGCAACTTGTCTGTTCCCCTTCCCCGATTCCCCAACGCTGTTACTCTCCCCCAATTCCCCAATTAAAAAATCTTTAAAAAAAAAACATGAAATCTTTAGAAGCATACATTAGAGAATCTTCTAATGATGTCAGTGTTACCAGAGAACAGTCCCTTCTTGGTGCAGTGTCCAGGTTCTTGGTATCCTGAACAAAGAATTGAGTAGGACACAAAAAGGCAGTGATGAAAGAGCAGCTTATTAGAAGTTAAAGTACACTCCAAAGAGATAAGAGCAGGCCTAAGCAACAGAATGGCTCAAAAGGCGCTGACTGGAGAGGACTTGGAGTTTTTATTTCCTTTTTTTAGAATGAGCTACTCCTCTCTAGGTGTGGAACCACTTGAATAACACCTGTAATTGACAAGAGGCTATTACCTCATCTTTTTAGACTGTGCATGTTCCTTCCCAGAACTCAGCCTGTTATAATGATATTAATGAATTTCCTGGCATATGTGTGATATTATAATGATGGTATAATGAGGCTAAGATGAGATGAAGGTCATTGTAGCCTTTACTGCACAGGTGTGAGTGAGTCACCAGTCTAATCTAGTTAGGTAGTTTGTGTCTTCTAGTGTCTTCACAGTGGTTAATGGTTGTGGTAGATAAGGGAAAAATTTGGGCACAGAGGGGAGATTTTGAGGAGGTCTCTAGGCAGTCGCTCTCCATAGGCCATGTTGAATGTGCAGGAATGTTTGGAGATCCCATTCCCATCTCTAATATCTGCCTCATTGTCCCCTGAGAGACATGATCCCCATAAATCTCTATGGGAAGTTGAGGGACAGGAGATCTTTCCTTCTGTATCTGCTTCCTGCTGGGCAGGGGTGTAGAGCTGTCCCTACCTATTGGGGGTTCTTGGAACTCTCACCCTATCTGATCTCAGATGAGAGGAAGGGGTCTAGAGATCCAACTGGAAGACCGTGTTGACTTCTTTGTTCAGGGTGCACGATGGACCCTAGATAAGAAGAGATAGATTTTAATTAATAGATTAAAAGTGCTGGCCCAAGAAGCAGGACTCAAAACTATTGATGCTGGATGAAAGTCCATTTAGCTTCATACTAGTTATTCAGGTGGCATTTTTTACCCAGGAGTTGGGTGGGTCTGGAACGGCCTGGAGAGAATGCTGGGCCATGATGATTACAATCAACAAGCTTAAATCACAGACTTTGGTCAATTCTCTGAAGCAGGGGGTGAGAGACATTCTATGATTCAGGATAGGAGCAATCTTTAGTTAAGAATTAAGAAACTGATTTAAAAAGTAATCAAGACCAGGGACTAGGAAGCTAAGAAACTGGGGAAAAGGAGACTTAAAATTCCTATACTGAGGGGGCTCTCCCATATCATCAGGAGAGTGAAAAACTTCCTTAAAATGTCACACAACATATAAATCACAAAGAAAAAGATTCATAAATATGATCATATAACTCAAAACTCCTGCTCATTAAAAGATGCCATTAAAAAAACAAACAAAGAGGGACGTGAAAAGCTATGAAGTCCCAACATCCTGCAACATCCTTCTAGAATGGAGGGAGCCCCACACCAACTGGAAATCTTTGAGAGCGGCAGCTTTAAAGTGGCCACAGTCTAGTCAGTCACCATTTGGACCTGATGCCTGAAAAAGTCCTCGGCTTCTCCAGTCATCAAGGTGTCAGGTGTCTCTCACTGCAGGAAATCTTGACCTGGCCACCTGGCTTCACCATGGCTAGGAGTCCAGATTCTCCCAGCTAATCCTTAAGGGGGGAAGTGCTCATGTGTGTAACTGAGGGGTTTTAATAAGGCTATGCCTTGTTTCTCCACCAGCCAGCTCCTGCCACCTGGCCTCTCCCTACACCTGCCTGATTCCTGTGCCTGCTGCCCAGGTCCAGTGTGGTCTGCACAAGCTCAAGAGGCGCCTGTTCAGCCAGGGTCCCTCCAGGGCTGGAGGCCTTTTTGGAATGGTTGCCGACCCTTTATATAGCTCCCAGAATGGAGGGAATCCCCACACCTCATGGAAATTGTTCTGAGAAGGCAGCTATAAAGTGACCAAAGTGCAGTCAGTCCCCATTTGGATTTGCTGCCTGTTATTGTCTCTGACTTCTCCAGCCATCAAGACTTTCAAGTGAAAATCATTATAAGGGAACCTGACCACCGTGCTGTACACCTGAAGCTGAAGCTGAATAATATTGTACGTCAACTATAATTTTATATATATATATATATATATATATATATATATATATATATATATATATATATTGTCACGGTATCTGGAGAACAGCATAGGGAATAGAGTCAATGGAATTGTAATAGATATATATGATGCCAGAGGGTCAATAGATTGGGGGACGGGGGTTATCACTTTGTGAGGGGGGAAATGTCTAACTATTGGTTTGTTGGAAAAGTCATGATGCATTTTTTCTATGTTTTTCATTGCAAAAATGTGTCATGACTTTTCTGACAACCCAATAATTACATACATTGTTTTGTACACCTGAAACTAATAAAAAATGTTTTTTAATAAAAAAATATATCCAGAACCTTGGCCAGGCAACTCAGCTTTGCTCTAAGAAGTCAGGCCAGGGGACTTCCGGTAAGATGGCGGAATAGACAGACGCTGTGCCAACTACCTCCCAGGATCACACCAAAATTACAAATAATTTATAAGATTTTCAACCTCAGAAGTTCCCTGGACCCTAGATGAGCAGAACCTTTAAACAAAGGACTTAAAGAGGAGGCCACGCCAAGTCTGGTGGGAGGGGCAGAGACAAGAGAGGGCAAACCCAGTGAGGGACACCTCAGCGGTGGGGAGGCTTCTCCGGTTGGGGGCGAGACCCTCCGGCACCACATCGTGCTCACCACCTCAGAGTTACGTTGCCAGGAAGAGGAGTTCTACGATAGCTGGAAGTAGAAAATAGTGAGGACTCTCTTTGCTCGGCTCGGTGAGACTGGGGGCAGCTGGAGAAACAGTGGAGCCAGCAAACTGACTTGCTCGCTGGTGAGCACTCATCAGTTCCTGGTGGAGGGAGTAGCTTTGTGATTGGGGCCCAGGAGCCTCCGGGAAGGACTGAACTGAGTGCCTTTGGCGTGGGAGCTGGAGGTTTTTGGGACCATTGTTCCCCTGGTGTGGAGCTTGCACATGAGTAGTGCACAGGAGGCTGCCATTTTTTCAGGGCTGGGCCCTCCCACAGAGGATCAGGTCTTGGACTGCATTGGTCTGCTGGAATTGGGGCAGGAGTGCGTGTGTGCGTGCGCATGCAGCCTTGGATCCCCACCCTCCATACTGTTTGTGCTGTGTAGACAGGGAAACGCCGGGCAAGCACGCTCCGACTACAACAGACTGCTTATTGAGACCCAGAAGTGCGCAACTCATCTTAATCCCCGAATTCCGCACTGCGCGTGCAGAGTTGTCTTGGTGGCAATTGGCTGTCAGGCTGCTCAGCCTGATCTTTGAGCAGCTGATTGGGACAGGCTGAGACAGGGAGTTTTCCTGGGAGTGTAGGGCCGCGAGCTGTGCACCTGCGTGACTCAGCCGGGGCTTTCCAGACAAGTTTGTGAGGTTTGGCTGCTGACATAGGAGTGCATGCTGCTCTGACTTGGTGAGGGCCACTGACCTGTGGTGCCTTGGGGGCCTGCCCCGCCCACCTAGAGCTGTGTTGCCAGGGACACCCTGAGCCCCTGGTCCCTAGCTCCTACCTCTGCAGGCCACAGAGGGTTTTTTGCAACAACAGACAGCTCGCAACAACCTGTGAGGATTTTTGGTGGTGAGCACGGTTCCAGACCACACAGCAACTAATTGTGGGAAGCTTACCTCAAGTCTAGAGGGAAGTCGGTGCATGACGCACTGAGCCCTTCCCCCCAACAGCGGGTGCTGAGTCGCCCAGAATCTCTCTATTGCTGAGCAAGTGATCTGCAGATTACAGCGGGCAGAGAGCCCCTCCCTATTTTTTTTTCTTTTTCCTTTTTTTTCCCTTTTTCTCTTTTTTCTTTCTTTTTCTTTCTTTTTTCTTTTTTCTTTCTAGGTGATCTAATACATCGAAGCAATCAGAGTGACAGCCAGAATGAAGAAACAAAGAAACATGTCCCAAGTAAAAGATCAGAAGAAACCTCAAGAAATGCAACTAAATGAAAC
>NW_017732053.1:587346-626410 GCF_001890085.2 Hipposideros armiger | reverse complement strand
ATATATAGTCATGGGAAATGGAGTATAGTGTGGGAGTGGAGTCAAGGGATTTGTAATAGATATGTATGATATTGGTGGGAAATGGGGCAGCAGATTGGGGGAGGGGGGTTGTCACTTTGAGGGGTAAAAAGTATAACTATTGCACTGTGTTGTACAGCTGAAACTAATTCTTAAAAATGTGTATTTCATAATAAAAAATTATTTAATGAAAAAAATAAAATAAAAAAACGAAGTCAGGCCAAATTCTCACAGCTCAGCCTTCAAAGAGAAATGTGTATATGTGAAGGTGAGGGCTTTTAAATAAGCCTATGCCTTTTCCCATAGAGCCTGCTCTTGGGACCCAGTGTCCCCCTGGATCTGCCTGGTTCCTTGTGCCGCTGCCCAGTACCTGCTCAGTCTGTGTGTGTAATAAGCACTTGGGGCAGCTAGGGACTTTCCAGGCCTGGGGGCTCCTTGGATTGGTTCCCAAACCACTGCCAATCTCCCAGTGTAAAGAGAGTTCCCACCCTTCTTGGAAATCCTTGTGAGTGGCGGCTTTAAAGTGGCCATAGTCCATACAGTCTCCATTTGGACTTGCTGCCTGTGTCTCTAAATAGCTAAAAGAAGGGAGACTCCATCTCGTGTAATACCAAGACTTCATTTTTAACTTTGGTCTGACCCCTTCCCTCCTGGCTGACATCTTAGTTAAGGTTTAACTCAGTGCCCACAGCCTCTGAAAAAGAAACCGATAATATCTTGTCTGCAATTGAGGGCTGGTCATCTAAAATACAAAGGCTAGCCAACGTTTATGTAAGCCTTTGTGTTACAGGACCTCAGCAGGGACCATGAACCATGGAAACAACATCTTGTGATCACCTTGAAACCAATGACTACTTGCAGACATCACAGGACCAGGAACCACATCCTCATTCCTGAGCCCCTTCCCACTTTTTGATGGTCTCTATTATCTTGTCACAAAAAGCCTTCAGGAAGCATGTTTTTTTCTTTATGCCCCTTTGTGTACAAGACTCTCTCTCTCTCTTTCTCTTTCATAAACTCTATCTGCTCAATTATTCTGAGTTCAGTGTTCATTTCTGTGACATTGAAATTCAAAAACCTGGTTTTTCAAGTCTGGTAACATCTCTAATTGCTGGGAACCTTGGCCTGGCGGCCTGGCTAAGCTTTAAAAAAGCAGGTCATATTCTCCCAGGAGGGAAATGTGCATATGTATAGATGAGAGCTTTTAATAAGGCTTGTGCCTTGTTTCCTCAAAGCCAGCTTCTGGGTCCTGGCCTCTCCCACACCAGTCTGGTTCTTTGTGTCTTTTTTTAAAAAATATTTTATTGGGGAATTGGGGGAGGGGAACAGCATTGGGGAATGAAGGAAGGGGAACAGACAAGTTACTGTCCTTTTGTTCTTCAGTCTAGTTGTGGAGGACATCGCTTCACTGGCCTATGTTGGTATTATCACTGTGCTCTTCCCGGGTGAGGCAGTCGCTCCCCGGCCATTGGACGGCCGCTCACAGAGGCTCATGGCAGCTCACGAAAGTGCACACCAGTTGCCAGCCAGCCCGACTGCAGCCTACGCTGTCGCTGGTGACTCATGGCAGCCCAGCTCCAGGTCAAACTGTTGTTCACCATCTTAGCTATAGAGGGTGCAGCGTCACTGGCCTAATGTGGGATCTGATCCAGGGCCCTGCTGCTCAGAGCTGGCATCCCAAGCCAACTCCTAACCAACGCACCACTCGGCCGGCCCCTTTTTGTGCCTTCTGATCAGGACCAAAGTGGTCCATGCATACACAGTAAGCCCCTGAGGCAGCCAGGGGCCCTCCAGCACTGGAGGACCCTTTGGAGGTGTTGTTCCAGGCTGTATTGAGGCTGTGTCCTCACAGAATAGATGGGAGAGGTTTCCTTTTTTTAAAAAGTCACCCCCTGGGCTTGGTGAAGAAATAATTTCCTCACTAGTGCTTGCAATGTCCTTAGGCATGTGTAACTGCAGGAAATAGAGTTGAGTGAAGGCAGAAGTTCCTAGACCAATGGGGAGACAGATGTCTCATCAGATGAGTTCTACATCACAGGTGCTGGGAGGAGACTTGTACAGCCTTGGAGTGGGGGAGGGGATTGGACCAGGAGAAGCAATGGGGAATAATTTTTATTGTAATTTTACACATATTAATTTTTGTATACTATATTTGGACATTTTTGATAGCTTCAAAAAATATAAATAAATTTATTTATTTTATCAAACTTGTTCACAATAACCCAGTTTCCCTCTGTGTTATTTATTAACTTTGGTTCAAACTTGAAAACTGAATGTACTGTATGTATTGTTTTCTTAATTTTAACTGTGTATTGAGGAGACACATTAAAATTAGGGTACGGGTCAGCAAAATGGCAGACTAGGAAGCTCCAAGCTCTCACTGCCCCACAATAAGATCAATAAAACAACCAGAATCTGGGGCCGGCCGAGTGGCTCAGTTGGTTAAGAGCTCGCTCAAGAGTTTGAGCTCTGAGCAACAGCGGTTCGAGTCCAGCCCGAGCTGAGCAGCCGCTGAGCTGCCAACAGGTAGCAGGATGGCTCAGCTAAAAAAAACAAAACAAACAAACAAAAAAAACCCAGAATCTGTCTCAGCTAGAGCTGTCAGCTCAAGGAACCCAAGAAGAGTTAACAATGATGATCTCTTTTCTACTCCCCTGGGTGCTGGGCCTGGCAGTTCTGATTGGCTCCTGGTGTGTTGTGTGTGTGTGTGTGTGTGTGTGTGTGTGTGTCTTCTTTCTTCCTGTCACCTCGGTCTTGCTCAGTGCACCTCCATGTTTCATGGGAGCAGTAGTCAGAACTATGCCAAAAGGGCCTGAAGCCTCAGCTGGTCTTGTGTCCTTGGGAGTTGAGTGCACACGAAGCTTACATGATGGGTCCAGGTGCAAAGATTCAGTTGTCCCGTTGGCTAATACCTGCTATTTGAAGGGAATGTCCTTCCCACGAGAAAGCAGCCCACTGCTCATGGACAGAAGGACCACACTGTCATAAGTTGGAGCTGGCAGCCCTTGGCTTTTATGGTTGGAGCAGCTGAGTGAACTGCAGAGTTGGGGTCCCACTTGTGGCTGGATGGATCTGGGTCCGGGTGGAGCAGGCAGGTTGAGGGGCTGGGATGCCAGGCGCCTGCCTGGGTACTATAGTAGGCCTGGGCAGAGGAGCGGGAGGTGTGGTCCATCTCTGTTTCTAAAGACACTCTCCTTTCTGCTGTAGATACCAGGATATATGGAAGACTTTATTCTTATTTTTCAAAATTGCTGTAGCTATTCTAATTCCTTTGCTTCCTATATGTTTCCTTTAAAAGAAAAATGTGAGTACTTTTTTTATATACCACTGGAAGTTCTACAACTTATTTTCATTTAACAATTTATCATCAATATCTTTACATGTCAGTACCTATAGATCTTCCTCATTTAAAAAATATAAGTAAACTAAAACACAAATCGTTAGTGTTGTATTGTGTGGATGTACCAGAATTTATTTATCTGGTCCTTCTTAAAGCCTATTTCCCCCCAACTGTTGTTATAAGTTATACTGAAATCAATATTCTGATTACACATTTGCACAAATGTTCCCCACACCTGTTTGTTGTCATTTGATTTTGCTTGTGGTATACATAAAGATCAATTTTGCTTCAACTTTATGTGGTCAAGTTTATTAATCTTTCCTTTACAGCTCTGGGGTTTTTTGTTTTAGTATGCTTTAGGAAGATCTCCACTTTGAAATTACATAATAAAAATTATTCACCAACGTTTCTACGAGTACTTTCATAGTTTTAGTTTTATGGTCCACACCGACCCCTGCCCCCTGTCCCCAAGCCCCGCAGCATTTTCCAGGTCCGTAGGGGAACCGGGAACCCTCCTGCCACTCTGAGAGACCTGGGCAGGCACCTCTGCTTGCTGATGTCTTTGGTACATTTTCCAAGTCCGCTCTGGAGCGCGGAAACGACCAGCGCCAACCAGGGAGTCTCGTGGAGAGGCTTCCCCTTTCCAGCAGCCATCCTTGGTAGGAAATGAACTCTTGAAAAAAATGTCCACGTTCCCCTTCTGCTGCCGGGGTCACGCCGTGCCAGCCAAGAGCCCGAGGCGGACGCCCCCGGCGCTTTCCACGGTGGGCGGGGACGAGGTCGGCGCCCGGGAGGTCAGCGGGGCGCCCTAGCGGGCTAGCGACCCGGATGCATCCCGCTGACGTTTGCGCCCGTTCTAGGGCGCCATCTGGCAGCGGCTTTTATATATCGGTAGTTTCTTCCTTCCGGAGCGCGGGGCGAAATCATCAGGGAAAGGATTTGACTGCGGTGCCCGAGGCGGAGTCCCAGGAGGCAGTCAGCGTTCGACCCCGCTGCGCCAGGGTATTGGCGCCCCATCAATTCGCCCGAGACCGGGTCTGCATGAACAGAGGATATTAGGTGTGCGCTGCGCTCCGGGGCCTGGGAGTGGGTGGCCCAGGCGGGTCCAACAAAACGCGCCGGTGTCCCTTGGCTCGCAGGGACCAGTCGAGGCCGCCGCGGGGAACCGGAGAGGGTGTTCCGGGTTTGAAGCGGACTGGCCTTGGATGTATGGCGAAGGCACCACTTGCTCGCCCGCAGTTCTGGTTTGAAGTTCGCGGGAACTTCAAAATTGTCACAAGTCATCCATCAGGAGCTGGGGACCTGCCCAGGATGGCCAAGGCGAGGAGAGCGGAGGGCGTCCTCAGGGCTCCAAGTCTTTCTTCCGATGGGGACCGTGACTATCCGCGCCCACCAAGCGCCGGAGGTGCGTCCTTGACGGCTCGGGAACCCAGATCCACCTCTGTGCCATATTCGTAGGTAATGCTGGTTACCTGGCAAAGTTTTAGTTTCCTTGGAGCTCCCTGCGAAATGGTCGTAGGAGCGGATCTAGCCGCGGTAACCCTAGGCAGAGTTTGGAAAGCGCACAGCGAGAGCGGACGGTCCTGGTGGTGACACCTCACCGGGGACCGGCACCAGGTGGGGGAGCAACCACCGTGCCGCTTTTCTGGTCGCCTCGTTGGGTGGCGCCTGAAGTTCAAACAACACACGAAGGTCCCCTCCACCGCGGTGACCGACGCTAAAGGTTCAGCTGCTGTCCCGCATGGAGCCTGGTGGTCGTAGGAGCCTAACAAAATTTTCCGTCTCTTGGAATCATGGACCCGCACGGCCGTCCTGTAAGTATCGGGGAGGAGACCCGGAGCCTGACCATGGTCCCACAGAACCTACGGTTGTCAGAGGCTCCTCCAGGGAATTTTAAGTCTCACTCCGGAGACAGGAAACAGCCTCTGCACGTGCGGGTGGCCCTGGACGGAGATACACGACCGGGGGTGGACCGGGACAAGGGTGGACGTCTGTCTGGGCGGCGGTGCGCCCTCCCCTGCCTTTGATCGGGTTCCTTCTGGGCCACATTCGCAGCAGTTGGGTGTCCTCTGGCTGCTGTCTCACAAGGTCGACCAGATGGTTGGACGGAGGTGGGGGATGAAGGGAGAAAAAAAAGTAATTTGAGAATTAGATGTGGGTTTTTTTGTTTGTTTTTTGTTTTAAGGGGATTTGTTTGTTGCTATAATTAAATGCACTACAAGATGGAATTACCCAAGTGAAAAATCCTGAACTTTATAGTAATAACACTTACCATTATTATTGTTACTCATCATTACTGTGTTTGCAGTTGATTATAAAAACACTGAATTAGGTTTCTCTGTCGACAAAATATCTGACTGATTGAAGTTGATGAAGGAGGGGTTATGGTATGCAAAATTTTCTAAATCCCTCTTGGGAACCAGGGAACCTCTCCTTCCAACACACCAGGTCCTGACCTACATTCGACCAGCCAGACCACAACCTCTGCAATACTAGGCCCCAAATGCCAGGACTTGGTCAATGAGTGACAGCTTCCTCATTTTTAATTCTGCTTCCAATTTAAAACCAAACTGCAGAAAGCCAAATATGTTCTCCGTAAGCAATCAGGTAGATTGCTGCCCTCTAGTCAGCCTGCCTCCAGCTTCCCCAGATCACAACCTTGGATCTGAAGCAAGATGTGCCTTCTTTTTTTTCCACGAAAATGCTCTCCTCCTCCTCTGCCTGTCTTTGGGTCAGCCAACTGCAAGTGATACTGGCTGATTCACTTGCTGTATAGAGCAAGCTGTGACTAAATAGTGTTTGTTTTCATTTGGATGGTCTGTGTTTGTGTGCAGAGTTTAGTAGAGTGAGAACAAATGAAATACTCAGAATATGTGTTTCCCATGTTAACTCTTTTTTTAAAACCATGTATTTATCACGCAATTTTAAAAATTGAGATATAATTTTCATATCATAAAATCCACCACTTTTAAAGTGTACAATTCAGTGATTTATAGTCTATTCACAGTGTGAACCATCATCATTCTTTAATTCCAGAACATTTTCATCACCTCAAACAGAAACCCCCATATCCATTAAATACTCACTTCTGTTCCACCCTCCTCCCAGCCCCTGGCAACCACCAATGTGCTTCCTGTGTCCACAGATTTGCCTATTCTGAATATTTCATGTAAATAGAATTGTACAATATGTGGCCTTTATGAGGTCTGGCAATTAGGCTCACAAACTCATCCTAGAAAAAGTGCTACATACTTTATTGCTAAATATCCCTACCATCACCTTCGAAGTATTTCCCTTGGGAAGCTATGCACTGATGCCAGTGCCTAGTCCACCTTTCAAAGCAATTTTGGAACTCTTTTTCTGGAATGGCCATCAGAGCTGTTGTCATATTACCCTTGATATCCTGAATGTCATCAAAATGTCTTCCTTCAATATTTCCTTTATCTTCAGGTAAAAAGGAAATCATTGGGGGCTAGATCAGGTGAGTAGGGAGGGTATTCCAATACAGTTATTTGTTTACTGGCTAAAAACTCCCTCACAAACAGTGCCATGTGAGCTGGTGCATTGTCGTGATGCAAGAGCCATGAATTGTTGGCAAAAAGTTCAGGTCCTCTAACTTTTTCATGTAGCATTTTCAGCACTTCCAAATAGTAAACTTGGTTAACTGTTTGTCCAGTTGGTACAAATTCATAATGAGTAATCCCTCTGATATCAAAAAAAGTTAGCAACATCGTTGCACAAGTTCACAAACTTAATTGTCAGGCCTTGTATGTCTGGCTTCTTCTACTTAGCATCATGTTTTCCAGGCTCATCCATATTTAGCATGTATCAGTGATTCATTCCTTTGTTTGGCTTAAGAATTTTCTATTCTAAGCCATAAGATTTTATATATACTATATTCAAATGTTACCAAGTTTTTTTGGTGTGATAAATGCACATAAGTTTTGCCACTTTAACCAATTGAAGTGCTCAGTTTATTAGCATTACATACTGCTAATCTGCCTGGCCACGGCTTGCCCCACCAACAAGCACAGAGGGCACCAGCTCAGCCATACTGCCCTTCCTCAGAACTCTTCACAATACCTACTCCAACCAGAACCTGATCTGTGGGTGCCCCGCATGATGGCAAAAGAGGAGGGCTCCTGACAGAGAGAGGGAGAGACTCTGGTAAAGAGGGCAGCACCCTGAGGGAGGTGATCATGCTTGGGTGGGACCAGGAGAAAGAGGCAGTGCCCGAGCTGGCTGTCATTCAGGGGCCCCAAGGATTGCAGTGATGACCTCTGGAAGGGTGTTTTGCTGTGATTCCTGCCAGGCCTCTGTGAGGGAGGAACAATGGGCATCTGGGATGTCTTCCTTCTTTTCTCCCTCCCTTCTTTCTTTCCTTCCTTCCTTCCTTCCTTCCTCTTCCCATCAGGAAGAGGTAAGTCTGGAAAATAAAGCAATGAATGAGATTTTCCAGACCATCCACATAATGTTGGGCCACCTTATGGACCTGTACTTACTTATTTTCTCAGTAAAAAGCCTTTAAGGAATGAGGGTGTGCTCCCTGTTCCAGGACACACTCACCCTTGTGCCTCCTTACACTGTCCTCTGTCTTTCCTTCCCTGCCCCAACAGGTCAATCCCCTTGGAAGCTTTTTCAAACCCAAGGATCTCTGTGAGTTCTGTACAGTGCAGATTGTCCCCTTGCTCTCACAGCCAGTCTACCATCTGTTCATCTCTAGTTGTTGAGTGTGTGTTTGGCTGGTCTTGCCAACAATGAAGTAAGATTCTCAGAGGAAGGACCCCCTGGCACATGCTAGCCTAAACATGCCTCCACTGAAAATCACTCACCCTCCCCAAACACAGAACTTGATTTTTAAACCATATTCCTGTTGAGCAGACATGCAACTGACAAGTTATTGCTGGATGCCTCATTTTTTTCCAGCTGGGTCTAGATTCTGCTTTAGGAATGTCAGAGGCTAGCAGAAAACAGGGAGAAAAAGTTTTCAGTTCAGAAAAAAAATGGGCCACACATTAGAACAGAGGTTGGTAAGGATCCTGAGGTGCCAAGGGGATCTCCTCCAGGAGCCTGCTGTGCCTTTGTGGAGGACCTGGCTGGCTTTGCTGCCCACTTAACCTCAGGTGTGGATTCTCATGCCCCATGGGCTAGGCTGAAAGCTCCACCCACTCAAAACAGCCCAAGCCTCCACAAAAGACAAGATCACCAATGCCTGAGACTGGTGCCGAAGATTTCCTGCTAATTAGTTCTTTCCTTTTCATTTAACTAGAATCGTAGGCTCTTCAAGCTAGAAAGATCATTATGGTCCTGGGATCTGTCCATCCCACCTGGACAAGGACCCAAGTTGAGAGGACTCAAGCAACATCACAAATCAATTAATGCTCAGCTGCAGTTGGAGCCCCTTTTTTTATGATGATATTCCCTGGGTCTCAAACTGTCAGTCCCAGTGGGTAGTTTGTTTCCACCATCCATAAACCTATCACACCATATTTCCTTCCTCTGATTTTTCTTAAAAGAAATATTTAATTTTTAGCAGTCTGGGTGAGATATCCTTTCCACACTTTGGAGAAGCTTCTACTTATAGTGTACAACAAGGAGGTGTAAGGCTATGGTTTTAATATGAAAATATGCTAAACTTTAGCAAAATAATAATCCTAAAATGTACATGTTTGAAGTATGAGAGGAAGAGTATATTTGAAAAATCTTGCCAAGGGTCTTAACATTAGTATTGTAGTATTTGATCATATATCCTATATGTACTGTGTAGATTACATATATGCACTTAAATGTAATATTCTTTTAAAAATCTAGAACCAATTATATTGTATTAAACTGTCTCTGCATTTAAGACAGATGATGCAACATGAATTCACTAATTGGTAGGAAGTTCTATTGAAGTGTTTTACCAATGCTTAACTGATAGACATTTAAGTGATACTCTCAAACAAAGTAAATAAAGTAGCATCTGGCTGATGAGAGAAAAAAGTTTCTATTTAGTGCCATAGAACTTTCTAAGAAAGATCATCATGTTAGTTGGAAAAGGATACAGATCATTTATAGTGTGGACCCTGAGAAAAAATATACCTACTAAGAAGTACTCCTGGTGGCTAACTGGGCTCAAATGAAAAGCAGAGCCTAGCAGCTGTTTCTAAACAGGCCTTTTGCACAAACTGCAGGGAAAAGCCTGCACTAAGCTGCCTGCCCTCTACACTGCATTCCTGCCACCTGAGCCAGCCCTTATAAAGGAGTTCCCGGAATTGTATTTTAACCAAGCAGACTGATACTTTCTCCATCTAATCTGAGCTTCGAAGCTATATACCCATTAGCATCTTCACCAACCAATCAAAACAGCTCTGTTCTGACCAATCTGGACAGTGTTTTTAGATCAATCAAGCTGCAAGGATTTGGAGTTCATTTGCATAAAAATGGGCCAATCAGGGACCAGGGTCGGGACTTCTGTCTATATAAATTAGTTCCCCTCTGGCTCTCAGATTGCATTTTCCCTTCCACAGAGGATTGAAGACTGGTTTCTCTGGCTGACTGGTATTGAAACACCAAGTATGTCTCACAGGAGTAGAGTGGATTGGCATAGAGTGGAGCAGGGCAGAGCTGTCCTGCTGGAGAGGAGCCTTGCTCCAGGGCCACCTCACAGCTGTTCTGCTTCATAATTGAGGTGTAATACTGCTGAGTTGTTCCACAGCCATGCTGTTCTCACAGCCATGTTGTGTCACAATTGAACTGTTTGCACTGCATGGTTTCCTTCTTCACCACACCCCAAAATGGAGATGTCTATAGGTATTGAATTGGTGCCAACGACCATTGGTTGACAATATGAAGCTATTTTATTTGTTTTCCTGCTAAGCCAGCTGAACGCTGGAAGCCTCTGTTCTCTGCAGCCAGAATGCTTCGTGACTAACATGAGCCACAGTGTTGTCACCACAGCTATGTCAAATCTGAGGTCAGCTGGTTCAGAAAGACTTCAACAAGCACAATTCCAGCTCTACTGGTGTCAACTATTGATTGTGGACTAATTTTAAGACTCACAGTCTACAACTTTGCTGTTGCTTGTGGGAAAGAACACAGTTGGATTCACCACTGAAAGCTCTCCTTCTGGGTTCTCTCTCCAGGGTCTTTGGACTTAAAACTTTGCCCTTGAGCAAAGAAAGAGAAACCATCATGCTCCCCAAATGGATGACAAAATAAGAAGCAATTTTTACGAACAGCTCCCTGAAGCACTAATGAGGGTCACAGAAAGATTGAAAAATGAAAATCCTATTGTTGTCAGAGGTGGGGTGAGCCACTGTCCATATAGATTTTGGATAAACTATCAAGGGGAAAAAAGCCTGCTGTGTTGTAAGTCCTTGCTTTCTCTACCAAGTTCCAGTTCTTTTCCAGGTCCTTTTTAAACAACTGATAAGAACTAGTGTAGATTATAGCAAGGAGGCATCTGCTGAACCCAGGGATGCACAGAGCGCCAGTTCCTCTGGGCTGTGCCTTTTGTTCAGAATGATGAGTATCCACATGGACTTCACCACCTTTGTCTACTGTTATCTTACCAAATGTGTCCATCCTAATGACCCAGACAGTGTGGCTGCCTCATGTGGCTTTGGAATCATGCTGGGCTACTGTTGTGAAACCACTGACAAGAGTTTAACAGGTTGCACGTTTAACATGTTATCTGAACAGTCCATATGGTTGTCTTCAGCCAAGATCTGATCATCTGGACGGCTGCTCTGAAAAGCCATCTGTGCATTGCTCCAGTGTGCGACTCCCTGCTCGCTCAGCCACCTCTGCCGCCCGGACTCTTGCTGCTTTTTAGCCAGGGTCCTTCAACTCTTGCTTTGTTTTTCATCCACAGCATAGGATCACCCGTGTTCCCCCATATCAGATGCGTCCATGAATACCAGCTCCAAGATCACCACTAAGGACTGAAAGGAGAAGAAGGGAACTGTGGAGGAGGCAGTGA
The DNA here is from genome assembly GCF_001890085.2 of Hipposideros armiger. Lineage (NCBI taxonomy): Eukaryota > Metazoa > Chordata > Mammalia > Chiroptera > Hipposideridae > Hipposideros > Hipposideros armiger. Next base: position 615,086 of record NW_017732053.1, on the reverse strand, counting down.
ATGGAAAGGACACACCTGCTAATGGGAACGCTAATGAGGAAAATGGGGCGCAGGAGGCTGACAATGCAGCAAATGAAGAGGAAGGAGGAGGAAGAGGGGGAGGGGGAAGAGGAAGGGCAGGGGAAGGAGGTGGGAGAAGATGATGGTGAGGAAGAGGGTGAAGGCGATGAGGCTGAGGCAGCGGCAGGCAAGCGGGCAAGCAGACAGCTGAAGATGATGAGGATGACCATGTTGGCACCAAGAAGCAGAACAACAATGAGGGTGACTGGACAGCAAAAAAGGAAAAGTTAAACTTTAAAAAAAGGCCGCTATGACCTCTTCACCTTCCACTTCCCATCTCAGAAGTGAAAGTGTGACTACTAAACGTGGTCACCTTGAGTAGAGTCCCTCCTGCCCACAGAGGGCAGTGCCACTTGCAGGTGACACACGCTCTCCACCACCCAACCAAAACCACAACGTGAATTTGCAACAGGGGAGGAAAAAAGAACCAAAACTTCCAAGGCCCTGGCTTTTTTCCTTAAAAGTACTTTTAAAAGGAAAATTTGTATTTTTTTTTATTTTAAAGATTTTATTGGGGAGTTGGGGGAGGGGAACAGCGTTGGGGAATCGGGGAAGGACAACAGACAAGTTGCTGTCCTTTTGTTCTTCAGTCTAGTTGTGGAGGATGTCGCTTCACTGGCCCATGTTGGTATTATCATTGCACTCTTCCCAGGTGAGGCAGTCGCTCGTCGGCCATTGGACGGCCACTCACGGTAGCTTACGGCAGCCCACTGCAGCTCCACTGCAGCTTATGTGACCCAGCGACTCAAGGCAGCCCAGCTCCAGGTTGAGCTGTTCACCATCTTAGCTGTAGAGGGCTCAGTGTCACTGGCCCTAATGTGGGGTCCGAACCGGGGCCCTGTTGCTCAGAGCTGGCGTCCCAAACCAACTGTTAACCAACGCACCACTCGGCCAGCCCAGAAATTTGTAATTTTTATTTACATTTTATATTTTTGTATATATTGTTAAGGATCCTCCATTTTTATAATAATAATCTCAGGATGACCAAACCAGCCTTGGGAGTGTTCTCTGTCCTACTTCTGACTTAACTTGTGGTGTGACCATGTTCATTATAATCTCAAAGGAGAAAAAAAACTTGTAAAAAAAGCAAAAACAACAACAAAAAATGTTATTCTGAGCATTCTAGCAACTTTTTTTTGTCTATGTATTTACCTGTACTATAAGTAGTTTGTATGGTTAAAAAGGTCAAAGATAAAAGATTTCTTTTTTTCCTAATTTTATTTTTTGGTGTATGAAATTGCTGTGTATTTATTTATCGGTTGATTTTGGCCTGTTTGATGTATGTGTGAAACAATGCTGTCCAACAATAAACCAGAATTTTATTTTGCTGAGTTTTTCTAACAAAACAAAACAAAAAAGATTTGATCATCTGGTCTGAGATCATTTGTCAAGGAACTCTTCTCTATGACTATGAATGGATCCACAAAAACAGTTCCCAACTCAAAGAAAGCATTATCCTTGATGTCGGCAATGCTTTCATCTTCTGCTTTTTGAGCCCTTATCTTTTCTTCATCTGCTATATTTATAGCCTGGCCCCAATATCAGATGTCCTTTAATCTAGAAAGCAAAAGACAGTTTGCATAAAGTCCTTACAAAAAGAAACAGCTCATTTTGTTATAAAATGATCCTTTCTGTATACTTGTTGACATTTTATTACATGCATTTTAGTTTCAGTCTTAGAATCAGGAGGACAATATGTAGACTGACATCCCTCAAACGTTTTTTTTTTAATCCCATGTCCATTTTTACTAAATATAAGACCCCCCCCCATCTTCTCTCCCAGTCAGTGATGTTACATAGAGAAGGCTTTACTTATAGAAGTAGGATATTCTCCAGAGAGCTAAAGGTAGAATCTCTTTATAAGGACAGTCTTTTAAATTGTTTTATTCCAGTGGTTTTTATGTAAAATGAATAAACAGGTAATATTTTCAACCTTTGGAGATAAGAGATAAATTCATAAACTCTAGTTTTTTTGTTTGCATTTAAAATTGTTTTAGTCCAACAGGAAGAAAAAGCTTCAGACAGGGCCCTCCTCTATCTCTGTGTCAGCTAGTGACCTTTAATCCATTCAGGTACCCAGACCCCAAATCTGGAACCCCTCCTACACTCCCCCATCTCCAGGACTTAGTCAGCCATTAAGTCCTGTTGACTCTACTCTCTCCTTCCTTCCCCTCCCTTCCCCTCCCTTCTCTCCCCTCCTCCCCTCTCTTCCCTTCTTCTCTCCTCTCTTTCTCTGTTTTCCTCTTTTTTTTCCCCAATGTCCACCCTAATAGGGGTCCAGCAATCTGCAAGCCCCTGTCTTTAGGACATGTGACACCTGTTTTTCCATTACTTTTCCTCAAAAGGGATTAACTTGTACTCTGAAGATGTTTGTGGACATGGCTCCACATGGGAGACTCACTGTTTTGGCCAAGTTCCTCCACCTATGCTTTGGTTTGCTATGTGGCCCTGAAAAAGTAATAGCTTTAGATATTATGCTAGATGCTATCTGTATTAGATTGCCATTGCTTCAAAACAAGCTACCCCCAAACTCTAATTTATCATGTGTCTGAAATAACTAAAAAAAACACTAATTTATCATATGTCGAAGGTTGGCAGAAGTTGACTGATCTAAGCTAGGGTTGGCTGGGAGGCTCAGCTGGACTTCCTCATGGGTCTGCAGGTCAGCTCACCTGGGCCAGGCTCAGCTGGGGCATCTCTGCTCTGCATGTCTCTCATCCTCCTTGGAAGAGCAGTGTAGTCAGAGCAAGTTCTTCTCAGGGTGATGTTGACTCTACGTTCTTCTCCCTCTGTCACCACCATTTCTTGCCTGGATTACAATGCCCAATCTTTATCCTGTGCCCTGCCCCCATAAGTTGGTTGGTCTTCCTGCATTCCTCCAAATCTATTCTTCTTAGAGCAGACAATGTGAACTTTTAAAAATACAAACCTCATTCTGCTTAAAAACTTCAATAGTTGTTCACCGTCCTGAGGCTAAGACTGCCAGGGCCTTCCACAGGTGGTTCTTTCCTCCCCATTCTTGCCTGCCAGCCACCCTGTACTTCCTTCAACTCTGCAGTGTGCTTTCCCTTCTGATTCAAGGCTTTGCATAGTCTGTTCTTCCTGTCTAAAGAGCTCCTCTACTTCACCTTTGCGTAGCCAATCCTCATTACTTCATCTTCATGTTGAATAACCCTTCCTTAGGGAAGCCCTCTCTGACCCTTTCTATCTGTTTCTGGAGCACCTGTATTTCTCCCTCTGTAACATTCTTCAGACTGTCATTTCTTATTTGCTTTCCCTGCTGGACTGCAAGCTGTGAATGCAGAGGCTGTGTCTTGTTCACTGGTCCCTTCCTGGCATCTGGCAATAGTTGACTCTCGGTCAATACTGAATGACTACTTTAAAAGATGAATTGTAGTTATTGTAAGAACTAGGAAGGCATTCAAAACTATAGCTATCAAAATTTAGACAAAACACACAACCTAACCCAATTCAAAAATGGGCAAAGGACTTGAACAGGCGTTTCTCCAAAGAAGACTTACAGATGGCCAATAAGCATGTGAAAAGATGCTCAACATCACTAATCATTAGGGAAGCAAAATCAAAACCACAACAAGATATTACTTTATATCCATTATTATCAAAAGAAAAAACCCCAGAAAATAAGAAGTATTTGGCAAGGATGTAGAGAAATTGGCACTCTTGTGCATTACTGGTGGGAACTTAAAATGATGCAGCCACTGTGGAAAATAGTGTGACGGTTCCTCAAAAAATTGAAAATAGAACTACCATATGACCCATTAATTCCACTTCTGAGTATATATTCAAAAGAAGTGGAAGCAGGGACTTGAACAGGTATTTGTACCCACATGTTCATAGCAGCATTATTTACAGTAGCCAAAAGGTGGAAGCAACCTGAGCATCCATTAACAGATGAATAAACAAAATGTGGTCTATATGAACAATAGAATATTATTCAGTCTTAAAAAGCGTGGAAATTCTGACACAAGCTACAACATGGATGAATCTTGAAGACATTATTCTAAGTGAAATAAGGCAGCCACAAAAAGACAAATGCTGTACGATTCCACTTATATGAGTACTTAGAGTAGTTAAAGTCATAGAGAAAGAAAGTAGAGTGGGGTGCCAGGGGCTGGGGGAAATGAGGAGTTATTGCATAATGGGTTTGGCAAGATGAAAAGAGTTCTAGAGATTGCTTGCTCTAGGAAAAGAAAAAAGACTTTTCTTTACCCTCTTAGGCTTAGTAACTTGGGCCTGAGAGTTAACTAACAAAAGAGAGATTACCAGAAGAAAAGGCATACATATTTTATTTTATACTAATATTTTAATTTTTATATTCATGGAGACCTTCATGGAAAAGAGTGAGACCCAAAGTGGTGATTAGGCCCAGGAGCTTATGTATCATTTTAACAAAGGGTGATAAATTTGTGAAGTGACAAAACAAAGGAGAAGGGGCTTGGGCTTCTAGGGGCAGTAAATTGTGGGGAAAGTACTGGAAGATAACGGTTATTTTATCAGGATTTGTTTGTACAGACTCATCTCAGTGCTGACTTTCTGTCTCCAGTGATAGGATTGTCTTCCTCTTCCTGGCCCAGGAAAGGGAGGGGTGCACCTTCACAAAGGGAATGAACATCCTCCTTTTAGGCAGAGAGGGGCATGGCAAGGACTCCTCCTGAATCTGCTTCAAAATAATCTGCTTCAGCTCAGAATAATCTTTATGCCAAAGTGGCATGTTTTGGGGGGACATATTCCAATCCCCTTCATTGAATAACAATGTAACTTAATTAACACTGATGAATTTAAAATTGGTTAAGATGCTAAATTTTGTATGGGTATTTTACCACAATTTAAAAATGAATAATAAACGGTGCTTTATTCATCTTGAAGTTTAGCAAATCTTAAGTATCTTGTAATAAAAATGTAATGTAGGAGAATCCATATATTAAAATTTCAAATAATTTTCCATACACTTTTGATTTTTTTGCTTACTTATAGACCTGATCAGGCATTTGTTGCCTCAGTAGCCAGTGTGTGCTGGGAAGAAGAGTTCCTACTAACAGCAGAAGCATAATTATGGCTTTGGGTGTTGTCGTTCACCTGGTGATTGTACAATTAAAGTTGACTTTGTTCGTTGTTTTCTGTCAGGAATCTCGTTCAGTCAATTTTCCATTTTGTAAGGACTATTTTATTTAATACTAGAGAAGGTAACCTGTTTGTCCATTTAACTTATCACACATAAGCTGCAGGACACTGCAATGTGCTGAAAAAACTTGAAAGAGTGAGTCCCCTGCCATTCTCTTTGCATCTGAGTGAATTACAATATAGACCTCATTGGACATGTGGGTATCTGTCGGTGTGACTGAGGGAAGGCACCAAGGTCAATCCATATCTAAATGTTACTGAATATGCTCATCACATTTGTTTTGTTTTTCTTTTAAAGATTTTATTGGGAAATTGGGAAAGGGGAACAGCCAAGTTGTCCTTCAATTTTAGTTGTGGAAGGCGCAGCTAGCTCAGCTCCAAGTCCAGTCGCCATCCGGCAGCCCGCCAGCAGCTCAATGCCACTCAGGTCAAGGTACTGTGTTCAATGTTAGTTGTGGATGGGCGTAGCCCACCATCTCATGCAGGAGTCGAACCAGCAACCTTGTTGTTAGGAGCACGTGATCTCACCAGCTGAGCCATCCTGCCAACTGTCAGCAGCTCAGCTCGGGTGCAGCTCACTGGCCCATGTGGGAATCGAGCCAGCAACCCTGTTGCTCAGAGCTTGTGCTCTTAACCAACTGAGCCACTCGGCTGGCCATCTCTCTCTTTTTTTTTTAAGATTTTATTGGGGAGTTGGGGAAGGGGAACAGACAAGTTGCTGTCCTTTTGTTCTTCAGTCTAGTTGTGTAGGACGTCACTTCACTGGCCCATGTTGGTATTATCATTGCACTCTTCCCGGATGAGGCAGATCGGTCGCCGGCCTCTGGATGGCCGCTCACAGCGACTTGGCAGCTCACGCTGGCTGCCGGCCACACACAGTAGCTTATGGCAGCCCACTGCAGCCTACGCCGTCACCAGCGACTCATGGCAGCCCAGCTCCAGGTCGAGCTGCTGTTCACCATCTTAGCTGTAGAGGGTAGTGTCACTGGCCCTCATGTGGTATCCGAACCAGGGACCTGATGCTCAGAGCTGGCGTCCCAAGCCAGCTCTTAACCAACACGCCACTCAGCCGGTCCCATATCTTTCTTTTTAAAAGATAGCTATAATCTTGGATATTTTCCAACTTTGATTTCTGTCCTCAAAATTCACATACGTTCCCCTTTCAAAAGGCATTGATTGACATGCTTGCCTTTTTTCCTCAAGTTCAGTCACTGGGATTAATTTGTAGAATCAGGTGTTAAGTCATTTTTTTTATTGGATAAAATGTGTGCAGTCAAGAAAATTGTCGGCCTTTTGAGCAGCGTCTTTTGCTCGGGCCTGCTCCAAACTCTTTGGAGTGTACTTTTTCTCCTAATAATGCCACCTTGAGCCTTTGAGCTGGGGGCTTGAGCTGCTTTTCTCTGTTTTCGGCCCACTCCTAATTCTTTGGAGTATACTAACTCGTCCGATAAACTTCTCTTTCACCATTTTAAAAAAAAGAAGAAAATTGTTTATTCTAAAATCAGTATTTGTACACATAACATAAAAATCAAGAGTCTTATTTGCCAAACTTGTCTCCTCTTTGCAATAGTCTCACAGATTCCCATCCCAGCCTCTTTGTTCTAGATGTGGCCATGAAATGAGCACTGTGTATGTAAATGCCGGTGGAAGCAAGGTTCACCTTGTACAGGTCTGACTGTTAAAATGTCACCCATGAGATACTATTTTTTCCTTTACAGAAGAGCAGGAGGAAACCAAGCACCATAGCCAGATTTGAAGCCACATGATGGTGATGACAAATCCAAAACCCGAAGGTACCTGAGTTCCTGAATTATTTTTGGAGGTAAATGAATAAGCAGACTCACTTGATATTTGAAAGCCTGTGTTGAAATAAAGATAAATTTGTGTGATGTTCCAACAACCAATATTTTCAAATTTATCTGTTATAGCAACTAACTTTAACTTACAGAAATCTGTAATAAAATAATATACTGAAGAAAGATTTTTGTGAAAGGTTTAATTTCAGAGGATGGATGGTGGTGATAGATGCACAGCAGTGTGAATATATTTAATACCACTGAACTGTGCACTTAAAAATGGTTATGATGGTAAATTTTATTAAGTGAATTTTACCACAATAAAAAAATTTTTTTTAAGATTTTACTTTAACTTCTAAAAGGACAAATACCCTCTGAATATTTGAAAAACTAAATGAAAATTGTAAATTATAAGATTATTTATTTAAGAAATAGAGCCTCTTCTCTCTAAACATTATTTTGGAATTTCAACATATGCAATATATTTTAAATATAATCACACGATTTTGTTTTCTGATATTTCATAGGGAATGCAAAAACATGAACTGGCCAGTAGCTCTGGTTTGGACAGTTGGGGAGCAGGGAGGAGGGAAGGAGCTGGGAAGGGGGGACTCTTGGTATGCAGGAAGAGGCCTAGGAGTAGGGAGCCTGTGCCTGCAGATTCCCAGTCCTAAGGGTCCCTGATTGGCCCTGGGAACTATTGGGACCTAATGTTGAGGGGCTGGGGCACCTCTACCTGCCTGGGGACTGTGGTGGGTGGTGGAGAAGCAGGAAATGTGGCCCATCTTTGTTTCTGAGGATAGTCTCCCTTCTGCTCCAGACATTGGCATCTTTTCCTTTCATTCCCACCTCTCCAGAAGCTCTTCCACGGATTCATTGCCAGCATAGACTCCTCTGCCTGGGGTTTAAGGTTTGAAGTGCACCATAGCTCAACCCTGGGCTCTTATCTTTTATCTCTAGCTTTAGTGTCTGAGATAGAGTCACCTCTGGTATAGGGGGAAAGTCATCTCCAAGGGCCAAGTCTTGAGTTGGGATGATGTCTTCTGGGATATGGAAGTGGGGTGTTCTTTTTAGAACATATCCACTTGGGTTGATGTGGGTCCTGGTCAGGTGGCTCTATGGTAACATAATGAGGCTGAGCCATTTGTGTAATTTGAAGGCAATGTTGGTTCTAGGAGCTTGACTTGTCAATACCTTTTATGTCAAGGGGTTAGGGATGCATAGCTAAAGGTGTCATTCCCATCTGTCATACTGTCATAATGGACCAAAGCACCAGAACCTAAGTGGCACAATTAAAACATCCACTAAGGATGACTGAATCTGAAAGCTTTCAATAATCCAAGGTTTTGCCCAGATGGCTAATGAGAAGGGTAATATTACAAACAGGTTTTAAATAATATGGCCTGATTTGGGTGTTGCTAATAGGACATGAGGTTGTTTGCCAATTAAAATATCTGAGGCTGAGTTTGGAGCTCCAGCATTAACTTGTAGGCAGGCCCTCCAATATAGCCAGTTACCATTGCCCTTTGCCTCAGTCATTGGCTTGGTTGGTGATGGGCAAGCTGGTGAGGTCTTTGGGTTGTAGGGTTTATGTTAGCCAAACTCAATGGCGTGTGGGCCTCAGCATTTGCTCTGTTTAACCGAAACAATGTCTTACTTGGAGGGTTTGGGCCTCTGAATTGTAGACCAATCAAAACACCTGGAGCAATAGCACCAAGGCCAACAGTCAGCAGAATGGTGTGCAGCTGTACTTGGCAAGCTTTTGTTATCTGATGCTGATTTTCCTCTGGCATGTATTCTTACCAAGGAGGTGTTGTCTGGTTTTATCATTATGGGATATGGCATTGATTTAATTATTATCTCTGACAGTGATTTTTATTTACGAAGTAAAGTTTTTTATCTCCCTTTTTTAGTATTCCACAGTCTATGAGAATGGACCTGGAGAATCAATTTTGTTTTATTTTATTTTTTATTTTTTTAAGATTTTATTGGGGAATTGGGAGATGGGAATAGCGTTGGGGAGTTGGGGAGTTGGGGAATCGGGGAAGGGGAACAGACAAGTTGCTTTCCTTTTATTCTTCAATCTAGCTGTGGAGGACGTCACTTCACTGGCCCATGTTGGTATTATCATTGCGCTCTTCCCAGGTGAGGCAGATTGGTCGCCGGCCTCTGGACGGCCGCTCACAGTGGCTCTTGGTAGCTCACACCGGCTGCCAGCTGCTCACAGTAGATTATGGCAGCCCACTGCAGCAGGGCCTGCAGCCTATGCTGTCGCTGGTGACTCACGGCAGCCCAGCTCCAGGTCGAGCTGTTTTGTTCACCATCTTAGCTGTAGAGGGCAGTGTCACTGGCCCTCATGTGGGATCTGAACCCGAGCCCTGCTGCTCAGAGCTGGTGTCCCAAGCCAGCTCTTAACCAACGCGCCACTTGGCCAGCCCAAGAACTAATTTTAATTTCCTGGAAGGGATCAGAGGGAGAGTCCAGATTAATTATTGACCCATTATAACTAAATATTCAGGAAGGTTTTTTATTGTTGTTGTTTCGGGGGTTTTGGGTTTTCTTGGGTAGTGTAAGTGTTATTAGTCCCATAACAAATTGACCATTACCTGGCACATAGGACAGTCTATAGAGTTAATAGGTCCCAGGAGAGTATTCACCCTTAATCTGGCCTCCAGATTATGGGATGTGGACAAGATTGAAAATTTATAAAGATGGGGGAGCCATATTAAATGGCTATTTACATGGAGGCTAAACATAACCTTCTTTAAGTATAGGAAAGGGTGATGTAAAAGTTTTTTAAAGTTGGGTTATTAGTCAACATTTTCCAGAGAAGCAGGCTAGCAAATCCAAAATTTACAGGGAGGGTTAGCAGGCTGTAAACCAGGGAAAAGGGTGCTGCCATTCCAGTCTAAAGGCAGAGTGCTATACAGCCAGGAAGGGCCAATGTTACAGATGAAGTCTGAAGGTTGTCTGTTGGATAATCCCTCTTGCTGGGGGAAGCTTGTCTTTTTGTTCTACTCAGGCCTTCGACTGGCTGGATGAGGCCCACCCACATGAGGGAGGGCAATCTGCTTTACTCAAAGTCCATTGATTTAAATGTGAATCTCATCGAAAAACATACTTACACAGAAATACCCAGAATAATGTTTGCCCAGATATCTGGCCAGCCAAGTTGACACATAAAATTAATAATCACAGTTGCTGTGGTGTTTAAGTTAGTCGAGGGGCCTTGAATTAAGAAGTTGAATTAAGAAGGGGCCTTGATTTAAGGCTTGGGGTGAGAAATCACCCATTAATCAGATTGGAATTTGAAAAAGAGCTATTTGAGGAGACCACATGTCTCTCCATTAAACCAGATACCTGAGAACTATGAGGAACACAAAGGTTCTCAATATCTTTTTTAAGAGTCCAGCACTGTGTGTTCTGAGAAGTGAAATTTGTGCTTTGGTTACTACCAGTGATGTCTGTTACTCTGAAGGGAATAAGGAGCATCCTGGCAAGGCCTTGTATTGTGGCCTTAGCATATGTAAATTTTGGCTTATATTTTGGTGTCTGTGAGGCAGGAAAATCCAAAGTTCTTTACCCTGAAAAGGGCAACTCTCAGGCAATGGCCCAAAACTTTGTAATGAGTGTGCAGATAGGACCATTTGTTGGCCAGAGAATTCAGTGCTAAGATGACTGCCTTAAGTTTGGTCATTTATTTTGATTCCTAGTCCCGTCCAGGGATATCTTGGCTAAGGGGTAGAAGAAAGCAACATTCCACTGAGCTCCATTTGTGATGGTGGCAATGCTGTAAAGTCCCATTAAAGTTCGCTTAATTCATTCAAGGGACACCCCAGCTATCAAGGGGTCTGGAGGAGGAGTGACCTCTGGCACTGTGGCATCTGGCAAGTGACAGAGGACAGGGGAAGCCAACTGCTCTTGCAAGTGGAGTATGCCAAAAGGCCCAGGATTGCTTCCATCCTGTCTTAAGGAGTCCTCAGTAACTGTGCTGAGCTCATGGGGTGCTGTTTCCATGGTCCAAAGCATAATGGGCAGCTGCGTATGGGGAGGGTCACAGGCTCAGGGTCTGTGAGTGTCCCCTTTTCCAGGACATCCCCATATGTAGTCTTTGTTTTAATGGTGTGTAGCACAGGCCCAGGAGGGACAACTTTTGCATCAGAGGCTATATGATAACTTACGGCATCATAGGTGGTCCAGAGACTCTAGGAGGAATGAGAAGAGTTGTCGAAACCTCTCCAGCGAAGGAGCCTCTGAGGCACTAATGGGAGTGTCTACTGATTTTAATTTGGACAGATTCTAGAGCCTTTTGTTGCAGGGGCCCCTTTTAGGGTGGGTTGATTGTAAGTAGTAGCATCAGTAAGATTAGGAAAAATTTGTAAATGGAGAATATGTTGCCATTAGAACCCACAAAGGCTTGCATGTCCACACCCTGTGTGTCAAGTGCATATCCTTGGAGGAGGGCCATCGATGTAATGTTGTACTGGTGCTGCTTGAGACAGGATGCACCTTAGATTCTGTGTGCAAAGATTGTGTGATGACAACGCTGTGAGGAACTCCATGGAGCCTGGAAAGGGTGTATTGTGTCCCTTTGGAGGTAAGATAAACTGTGACCTAGAGCCTGTTGAAATACACGCTGAACAGAACATGTGAGCCAAGTCTGTAATAGTAAAATATTTACTGGTTGTTGATTGGATGGAGTCAGTAATTTTAATACTATTGGGCATTAGGTATGGGATCATGACACTAAGGTTGCAGTAATCCACCAGGAGGTGCCCATGCTTTTTTGGTGTTGTTTAAAATAAAGCAAGACTGGGCTGTTACATGGAGAAGCAGTGGGGACAATCACCCCTTTATTAATTAGGTCTTATGTAATATAAGTTCTACATTTTAAAAGCTGTGTTTTAACTTACATTGAGCCATGTTAACTATTTTAACTGGAAGTCCATGTCATCAAGCCAATTTGTAAATACCAAAGACTTATTTTAATTTATTACTCATGCATTAGAGGATTGATGTCCAATGTGGGCTATTTTAGGGCAAAGGGTACTATGACTATGGGAAATTTAGGCAAGGCTATAGTTAAAGTGAGGCATACCTATTTTTCTCTATTTTATATGTAGTTACTTTCCTAAGATTATAGGGGTTACAATGTTTAAATTTAATAGGATCTCCAGGTAGAACTCTAATTTGAACCCCAGCATTGATTAAGACCATGAAGCTTTGTCAATTGGTACATCTTAGCAGATGTTAAGATAATTTAGAATCTGTGCTGTTGAGGCACAAAAGCCAATCAGTGACCCTTTTATCTTTTTGTCATATAAATTCTTTTAGTAAATTTTTCATTTACAATTGAGTCAAATTATGGACCTTATACACACATGCACACTGTAATGACGAGTGGGGAAAGAGAAGGAGGAGCAGAGCTGACACTAGGGGGAATGAATTGATTTATTTAGCAATATTTAATCAATTTATTTAGCAATATCTTGTCAATTTAATTAACAGTATACAATAGCAAAAGACAAAGGCAACCAAGGCAATCAACAGAGTACAATCACAGGAATATGTAATGATAGAAAGTAAAAAGCAGTTGAAATTAAACTACACACATTAATAATAATATTATGTCAAAGAAGCTCACCGAACTGTGAGAAAACAACACTGGAGAGGTTGGAAATCAGTCAGATCTCACCAGGTCCACAGCTGGAAGTCAGAACATCTCCTGATGCTGCAAGCCAATGCCAGAATCATGACAAATGATCAATGATGAACACCAAATGAATAACAAAAATCCTGTACTGTCAATTGAGGTCTGGAGAAGACAGGAATTAAATCCTTGTCAGGTCTGTGGCTGGAACAACTGAGACATCCCCCACTGCTGCTTGTTAGTTCTCAAGTATGTTAGAATGGTGAAGAATCACCAACAAAAGAATTATTTAGTGTCCATTGAGGCAAGTTTCAATTTCTTACTCTGAAACAATCCAATCCTGAAAAGCAGCCCTTAACAGCAAATCCTCTGAAACAGCAATCTTCTGAAAAAGCAATCTCTTGAAACAACAATCCAACAGCAACCCAACAGCAATCCAACAGCAACCCAACAGCAATCCAACAGCAAAAAATTATAATTATGCCACCTGAGGTCTGTCTTATATATCCTTTTGATGCACCCCAGAGCCAAGTTTTGTGTTCCTGCCTACCCTCTCAAGGAATAGCCAGTTCCGGGAGGGTTAGATAGTTAATGATAAGAATGTTGCCTATCCTGCTAATGAAAACAATACCTACTATTCTTGCCTGGGACCATTACCCAAGGCCTTCCAAAGCTTGTCACATCATCCTGATAACTTAGCTACTTCTTTATTTCATCTGCTTATGCAGGGGAAACAGATAGAAAGCAACTCATCTCATATCTCCCCTGCTGGGAATGAGACAAAGGGGGGAATTCTTTCAACCCTAACTAAGAATTCTCTTAACCCTAAGCTAACCATCACCCCACATGCAGTCTCTCATGTGAAGGAGCAAAGAGCCAACAGACATCACATGCAGTCTCTCATGTGATAGAACAAAAAGCCAACAGACAAAAGTTAATATTAGCCGATGAAGGCAAATTTTCTTAACATCTCTCCCACACACACATACATATAAAAATTTATTTATTTATTTACTTTTTATTTTCTATGCTGTATCTATGTTTGTTTTTTATTTATTTATTTTTTTCTCCTTTGTTTGTCTGTTCATTTTAGGCTTTTAGCTGCCTGAATCTACAGTTTCTAGTTTCTGTCTCTGACTAATAACTCCTGTGTGGATCTTCTAGGCGCCCCTGTAAGTAGTCATTTCCCTTTCCCAGGCTCCTCGTCCACTTCTCAAGGATTGGGGTTTGCACTTGGAGTGCTGTAACAGCCTCTTCTTGGGCAGTGCAGTTAGCCCCTACTCTGAAGTACATTCCCTTTTCACTGTCCTTTTGGATAAAACGTTTTAGAATGGATTGTATCTCTAGGTAGGTAAAATTTTAGTTTCTGTTGTAGTCTCTGTCTGTCCCAAATTGTTTTGACCCTTTGAGTATTTACCAGGTAAACTCTTGGTGGTCCCAAGTGGCCCTGTCTGTAGGTGGTGGCCTCCCTTCTCCAGGGTGTCCCAATTGACCTCTGAGGGGTCTAGATCTACTTCTTATAGAGCCACGGTGGCCTCATCAGTATTTGGGGGCTCCAGCTTTTGAGCATAATGCCCTTGGAGCGCTGGTAAGCAGTAGAGCTCAGAAAAGCCCATGAGCATTGCCCAGTTTTTAATTAAAAGGCCCATGAACATTGTTCAAGTTTTACATTCCTGAATCAATGGCATGACTTCCCCAGGGGTCTTAGGAAGGATAGGGATGGTGTCCCTCAGTTTCCTTTTTCATTAAGGTTTGTGCCACTGGTCTCCATTCATGGGATTCCTCCTACGCTGTTGGGCTAGGTAGCTAGACAAACAACAACATAACAATCTTGACTCTTACCACAGGACACTGGTTGCCTTGGTCACTGGGATGCCCTTATGTTGACTCTCTGAATGGCTGGAGACAGAGTAGCCTCCCACTACAGTATGGAAAAGACCAAAGAAAACAACTCTATTACAGAATGTAAAGACTGTTGGCCCCACCACCTGTCAGTGTTGCCGGTGCAGCTGCTCAGACCCACCCTGGAAGGAGCCATGCCTCACTCTCTTCGGAGGAGCCTTTCAACAGTCAGAAGTAGCCAATTCATTTGAGCTGCCCCTAGGTGCTCTGTCCTAGACACTTGACATCTTGACACAGGAACTGAGGGAAGACTCTGTGTACAAGTTCCACAATTAGTGGAGGGGATTTACAGCAACATCTGGGAGGCAACACAAAGCAGCTGCAGCCATAGCACTCACAGGCCAGCTGGCAGTGAACCTGCCCCGGTTGCCACTGCCATCTGGAAGAACCTGTTAATAAGTCAAGAGCAGTCTAGTAGCATGTCTTTTGGTCTGGGACCAAACCACCCTGCTTGCTGGGACAATTGTTTCAATAGGTTATATTATTATTATTATTATTATTATTATTATTATTATTATTATTGTGGGGATCCAGGTCCAGGGAAATGAAAGAAACTTCTGCTTCAGCAAAATTAACAAAGTATCTTGTCAAGAAATTGGGAAAAGATAAACTATATGTTTTTTAGTTTGCTTGTTAGGGAAAAGATAAACTAAATGCTTTTAGCTTGCTTGTTAGGGAAAAGATAAACTAAATGTTTTATGGCTTGCTTGCTAGGGAAGAGATAAGCTCAATGCTTTATGGCTTGAGATAAATTAGGTATGCTGTTAGAGAAAAATAAATAAGTCCTGATTTATAGTTTGTTAGAAGAAAATAAACTTGCCAAGTTTTATGACTAGCTAGAAAATAAGTTGACTCTGTTTGTTAAAATTTTTTTACTCACTAACCGCTTTTTTTTGCTTCTGTATCCAGCCTAAGCTATATATTTCCCCACTAGCCAAGACTCGGGGTCCGCTCTCTTTCTCTCTCTCCCCAATGAGACGGACCCCCGAGCTCGGGAATAAAGTCTTTGAAATGAAGACCCTTTGTCTCGGTTTTTGTTAATTACCTGAACCCCAACATTATTATTTAGGTATGGTAAGGCCAATTGATCAAAGTTCCCAATAGAGAGAATACACTTCATGTGGGGCAGGGGGTGGGGTCGGGCACACAGAGAGTGACTGAAGATGAGGTCAGGAGGCAAAGGGAGAAGGTGAACTGTGGGCAAAGCCTTTATGGTGGTTTCCTCGGGAAGGAATAGATAAGGCAAGGTAACCAGGTTTAGGATTGGCTAGTCTAAATACTTTCAGAGGGCTCAAGGACATAGGAGCTGTCCATAGTTCACTGGTAGTTGACTGGTACCCGGTTCTGAGGTGATTAGGGCAGGTGGATGGTGGCCCAGAGTGTGACAGCCCATGAAGGAGGTGGTTGGAAGTGTGGCCTTAATTGGCTGCTCAAGAAGGGAACTGACTGGCCCCTAATCAAGGCCTCAAAACCGAGTCAAGGTAGCATTTATAAAAACTATTGGGTTGTCGGAAAAGTCATGACGTATTTTTTATATGCTTTTCATTGCAAAAATGTGTCATGGCTTTTCCGACAACCCAATATATTACAAGAATCAACTGGTCTTGCAGTTTGTTCCACCATGTACTCTGTAGCGAGTTGAATAGTGTTCTCCCTCAAATTCATGTCTACCTGCAACCTTGTCAGTATAATCTTATTTGGAAATAAGATCTTTGAAGACACAATTGAGTTAAGATGATGTCATATTGAATTAGAGTGAGCCCTATATCCAATAACTGTTGTCCTTACAGCAAGAAGAGAAGACACACAGAGGTACACAGAGGTAGAAAGCCATATGAAGATGGAAACAGAGACTGAGTGATGCAGCCACAATCTAAGGGATGACAAGGCTGGCCAGGAGCCACCAGAAGCTAGGAAGAGGCAAGGAAGGAGTTTTCCCTGGAGCCTTCAGAGGAAGCCTGGCACTGCCAACAACTTAATTTCAGACTTCTGGACTCCAGAAATGTAAGAGAAAAAATTACCAAGTTCGTGGTAATTATTATGGCAGCCCTAAAAAAACACAGATTTTGATAGCAGGAAGTAGCGTGCCTCTGTATCAAATACTTAAAAACGTGGAGATGGCTTTGAAATTGGTAATGGACAGAGTCTGGAAGAATTTTGAGGTACTTGATAGAAAAAGCTTAGAGCCCCTTGAAGAGAAAGTTCGCAGAAATAAATATGGAGTTAAAGGTAATTCTGGTAAGAGCTAAGAAGGAAGTGAGGAGCACTATAGAGAAAGCTTCCATCCTCCTAGAGAATACATATACTGTCATGAACAGAATGTTAGTAGAAATATGAATGTTAGAGCTGCTTCTGGTGAGGACTTAGAAGGAAATGAGGAACATGTTATTGGACAATGGAGGATAAGCACATCCTCATTAAAATGGTAGAGAACTTAGCTGAATTGTGTTCTGTTGGACAGAAAGTAAAACTGAGAAGCAATGAACTTGGATATTTAAGAGACTTCCAAGCAAAGTTTTGAAGGTACTGACTGGTTTCTCCTTACTGCTTATAGCAAAATGCAAGAGGAAAGAAATAAATTGAGGAAGGGACAGATAAGCAAAAAGAAGACCAGCACTTGATGATTTGTGAGGTTCTCAGGCTATCCAGACTACAAAGGATGCAAAAATTACAAAATTCACTGTTGGAAAGTGTGCTCTAAAAAAGGGCCAGGGGTGTGGCTGCACTGTAAGGGTGAAATTCAGTAAATCAATAGTGCAGTTAGACTTAGCTAGTTTTTGCAGTTTAACTCACTGCATAGTTTGCTATCTAGCTACCTGTAATTAGACTAGTTTGTTTGCAGTTTGATCCATCCTTATATTTAGCTGTTTCCTCTTTGTTTCTCCCCTCGCTGATTAACTTAAGAAATCTATTTCCTAACTTGAAGAAAGCAATTTCTTAATCCTCAGGTACCCGGACACCAGAATCCAATTTACAACTCCCTTGCAGCATTTACTGGTGACTCATAAAGTCCCAGGCTGAGGTGGCCGAGTCTGAGTTCAGAGTCTGGAAATAACATCATCTTCAAACAGACCAGACCCCAGGGGGAAGCGATGTCAGCCCTCAAACCTGCCTGACCAACTCCCCTTTTCCTATATAAGAAAAAGCTAACCTGAAGTTAGGTGCAATTGTCTGTTCTAAGACTCTGCCCCAGCAACGGCCCCTGCCTGTGTTTCTCTCCTTACAACGCATGGGAGCCGTCATCCTTGGACACCGCCATGGGCATTTTCTCTCTGCCCTAACTTGAATAAAAACTTTCTTTGCTCTCCCACTTTGTAGAGTCTTGTGTGAACCATTTCACCTTTTGCGAACGACCAGAGGTTAATTCCAGGCCAGAACATGTTTTTTTCCTCTTATTTTGGTCTCCACTATTGTCTTTGGATTTCCCATAAAACTTCTTACATAGCTTCAGAGCCTTGCAGTTCTTTAGTCTATAACCCCTATTATAAAACAGAAACCTTAGTGGTTTGGTGGTTAGTGGTGGGAGGAGTGTTCTCTAATCCTGTGATTAGGTCTCACTCTTTCAGTGAGCCTGTGCCTCTGGTATGTGACCTTTACAAGCGCTCCTCAGTTTTGTTTTTTTGTTTTTTTTCCTCCTTTTATGTGACAAAAGAAGACTAGAGTGAGTTGAAGCTGGGTATTTACCTTTCTCCAGGTTGGGTAGGCTCTGGTTTCCCTACGAATAGGACTTTGTTAAAGAGAACTGGGTACTCTGGGCATATTTCAAAGTGGTTACTTTTCCCTTCCCATTGTCAGAAGCACCAGGGTATTTTTCTCTGGTCTTGACCCTGAGAACCTGGCAGGGCTCCTGGGGCAAAACCCCCAAGAGGGGGAGTGTCAGTTAGCCTTTAAGTTTTCCTGCCAGTTGCTGACTCAGCAGCAGCTTCTGAACCTGGTACGCTATGACTCTCAGTATTAGATATTCTTTCTGGTTTTCAAGGCAGTGTTTTGCCCTGTGGTCTCAATTTGCTCATGGATCTTAGAAGAGTTGTTGAATTTTAGTTTATTCAGCTTTTTTCTTGTGAAGATAGGCATGATGACTTCCAAGCTTTTTGCATGTGTTAAGAAAAGAATGCAACCCAGAAATCTAGTTGGCTTTATTAAGTGATTCATGAATCAAGCAGCATGCCATCTAGCAACTAGAAGGGTGCTCTGATGAGTTGTACAAAACGCAAGATTTTTATAAGGCAGTAAGAGGGTGAGACTAAGAAGTTAAGAGTGGATTAGTTCAGGCGAGGACCTTCCCTTAGGGGGCATCAGGGGGTCTTATTATGCAGGTCTTATCAGGTCACATAGGTTTAAAATTTCACTCTTGGGAGAAGCTGAAAATGCAATTAGGAAGTTTTGGTTTGGTGACGTGACTTGGCAAAAGTGACTCCATTTTGGCCTGTTTCTATTTTTAACACATGCCAGACCAGAAACCACTGTGTTCTATTTTACTGTTTACACTTAAAATTAATGATTACAGAAATAGAGCAGGTCCTTGAATAACGTCCCTTTCATTGTAACGGTAATGAGATGCCATAGACACTTAACTCTTGTTTGTATCGATTAGCCTATGGTAAAAATGGTTTCCTTATATGTTTCACTGCAGCTCCAAGAACCTATCATCTATGTTAAGTAAACTTACTGTAATGTCTCCCCCAGGAAAGTCTGTATGGATAAAGGAGTGTTGTTGTGCACTCCTGGGAGCAGGACCCAGCCTCCCTGATTAACAGGGAAAAGGGGTGGAAAGCTGAGGAAGGCACTTATTGACTCATGTTTGTAAGTTTAGCTCTTCTTTTGATGGGAAGTGTGCACGTGTCGGGGGAGCGATCATTTAAAAGTTTGAAGCTATTTCCATGAAGGAATGGCAAGCCGGAATTGCTCAGATGGAAAGAACTCTATACATTGGACCACAAGGAAAATAAAGCAGCCGCAATGCTACAGAAAGTTAAATTGTCAGGGACCTCTTCCAACCTGGCTCTCTGCAGTCTCTTGACACAGAGGCTGCGCTGGACCTGGCTCTACTCTTCACCACCACTCCCCCTCTGCTTCGCGGAGGGGCCGCCACTAAGCGTGTGGGAGGGTCCCAGCAAGGGGTCGCCTCCACCAGGAGTTTGACAATGAATTTTGAATATTTAAAATGTTTTTATTTAATATTTATTTATAATATTGTTCACATCTATAAAGTATATGGCATGTAATATAATTGAGTTACTGACAGAGAAAACAACTAGCTAATGATGTGATGAAAATTGACAATTCAATCAAAACACAGAACTTGGGGCCCAGAGCTTGCTGGGCTTCAGTTTCACCAGGTTTAAAAGGAAAAACCTGAGGTGTTTTAGGTGTGAGAGCTAAGAAAAAAGAAAAAAAATTAAAGAAAAAGAGCTAACCACTCTTATTTATAGTTATCGTTTCCATAATGGGAGTCAAACCCAGGCCACCTGGTTGAAAACAGGAATCCTAACCACTACACCATATGGGACCCAATAACTACTGTCTCTCTTCAATGTACTACATCACTTGAGTAGGCAGGCACCCATATTCAACAACTATACACCAAAGGGTTTGCTCCGCCCTTGTGGAAATTCATCTTGAGTGCGGCTGCGCGAGCCACAGCTCCTGGACCCCATCCCTTCCTACAGACTGGGGCTGTTAGAACACCCGGGCCTCTCCAGCCCGCTGGCAGTCTCCCAGAGCTGGAGCCCTTGCGGGTTGCTGAGCGTCATCTGTCACCACCGAGCGTTTGCCGACCCCGCCGGGAGCACAGCCACACCCGAAACTTAAAACTGTAAATGAAGGGAAGCTATTGCTTGACTTTTGACATCAACTGACATCAAAAGTCTATATAAAGGACCCCACCTGGGAGCGAGACTCCACGTTGAGTTCTGTGAAAAGCAAAAATGAAATGTGTTATCTCTTACTTATTTTGGCTTCTAAATCTCACTGGTTAGCACTTAGTTGGTAGCTAAAATTCAACCTTTGTGTGTGGGGAGTCTTTTTCTCCATTTTCCATTTGAATGCTTCGTTTAGGCTTTTCACTGACAACTAGAGCTCAACATGGCCAAAAACCAAAAATGATTCCCCTCAATCCAAGTGCAAACCTGTCCTACTACGATTATAGTATATGTTAAGAAGGCTTAAGAATTAAAAAATGTAGCTGTGTATCAGCTGGCAGTAAGATTAATGGTACAGAATACGGTACGGGTATACACTGGGATTAAACAAAAAAAAAGGGTGGCATCTCAAATCAGCAGAAAGGGTGGATTAATCAACAACACACAGTATGTGGACCTATGGTAGAAAAGACAAAGTTGAATGAAGGACTCACCTCACACCTCAACTGAAACTACACGTTCTTGAGAAAAATTGGAGAATTCCCTTATCATCTCATTTATTTATAGCCCCAAATCCAGAAATCATAAAACAGCTGATAAATTCAACTCTATTAATAAAACTGACTAAAGAATCACAAGAGTTTAGTACTTGTTACTATAGCTTTCACTTTTATTAATTATGCTATTCAGTTCTGTATGTGTTTTATCTAAAAAGTTTTTTAAAAACCACCATAAGCAAAGTTAAAAGACAAACTGGAAAAAATATTTACATCACTCATATTATGAACAAAGGAGCAAATTTCCCCAAGTATAAAAATTAGCACCTAGGAACTGGTAAAATGTAAACAACCCAGTAGAAAAATGAAGCAAGGACACAGAGTTCATAGAGCAGGAAATATAATTGGCCCTTCAACAAATTACAACAGGTTCAGCCTCACTCCTGGAAAGATAAAGGCAGGTTTTTAAAAATCTGAAAGGTCTCTTCCTAGAGTTCATTTGAAAATCTAGGTCATATCTTTTTTTTGTTTCTAAAGATTTTTTTTATTGGGGTATTGGGGGGAAGGGAACAGTGCTGGGGTATTGGGGGGAAGGGAACAGTTCTGGGGAATTGGGGGAAGGGGAACAGACAAATTGCTTTCGTTTTTTTTGTTCTTCTAGTTGTGGAGGACGTTGCTTCACTGGCCCAAGTTGGCACCATCATTGCGCTCTTCCCGGGCAAGATCAGTCGCCAGGATGGCCGTTCACTGCAGCTGCTGGCCGCTCAGGTTGGCTGCTGGCTACATACGGTAGCCCATGGCAACCCACTGCCACAGGGGCTGCAGCCTACGCCGTTGCCAGCGACTCATGGCAGCCCAGCTCCAGGTTGAGTTGTTGTTCAGCATCTTAGCTGTAGAGGGCAGTGTCACTGGCCCTCATATGTGGGATCCGAACTGGGGCCCTCTGGCGTCCCAAGCCAGTTCTTAACCATCGCGCCACTCGGCCAGCCCTAGGTCATATCTTTTTTTTATTTTCTCGCTTAAAACCTGCCAAGAGCTGCCCATCAACACAGGTGTTTGTGTGTTTTTATTGATGTGGAATCATTCTCTTCTGATCTGTTAGCCATGCATTTTTTTTCCTCCATCAAAATCAGTTCTGAGGATCTAGTGAAACTGAAGCACCTACTTCTTGTCCTTCCCACCATCGCTGTGCAGTATGTCACCCATACTGATTTATGCTGATGTTGTTCTAGTTGTTCACTAGTGTAAACTAATCTAACAGCTTTGCACCTGCCCTACATGTGTGTCCTAGAACACAGGACTAGAAGTGGTTTCACAGTAGTGACTTTCAACATCCCTGTTTGCCTCTTTAAGCTTTCATACCTAACAAAGTTGGAAACATGCAGCAGAGATGTTTTACAGAGGGAAACTGGGGGTAGGGAGTGAAGGGTGGGGGGGAGGGCAGGGGCAGGAAGAAAGCCTAGATAAAGGAGCCATATAAAAGAATAGCTGTGCTCATGGCCTGCTTTTGGCCACAGGTCAGGCCACCCTGGACTCGAGCTGTTTGAGTGTGTCCTGGAGCCCCTGGAGCTGGCTTCGACCCCAGCTGATGCGGATCTGAAGGCTGGCCATGTCTGCAGCCAGCTGCAGGCCTAGAGGAAGGGGAGAGATTGTCATCGTGGTATTAATATCTGTGCTGTGACACATGATGCAGGGGACTCTGGACAGCCCCAGGGACGTGAAAGGCTGCAGGCCTCTCTGGCCTCTGCACTATTTCTAAAACATTCCAGGTACAGCCTGGTATTGGCTGCTTCAGAACCTCACTGGACCCACACTCTCACCTCTTTCAGGTCTTTGCTAAAATGTCACCTCCTCAGAAAACCTCCTTGACCCCCTTCTATCACCCACCAGCAGCTAAAAATCCAGATCGTAACACTGTCTCATGCCCTTATTTTCTTCCTTCTTTCCTCCATTATCACAGTACCTCACTACTCTCGCCCTCACTCCTTACCCCTATTTTCTCTGCTCCTAAGAGTGATCCACATGCTGGATCCACCTCAAGGTAGCTTTGGCCTGGTGCCTCTGCTGCCCATTCCTGGCCAGTCCTGTCTCCGGCCTACCTGCCCAGTAACGGCTGGACACACATCTGATCCCCTCCGTTCAGGAAACTCTGCTCCTGGCTTCTGGGACACTTCACCCTCTGGGTGTTGCTCCTGCCTCACTGCTGCTTCTCAGTCTCCTCTAATGGTTTCTCACCTTCCTCTCCCTCACTTCCTGTTCACACTCCCAGCTCTCTTCGATCTTACCCTGCCTCAGCTTTAATGCTGCATCTGTGTCAGCAACTGGGGAATTTAAACACCAGTGTTATGTGATGGGCTCCAGAATTTCTCTCTCCAGTTTAGGCCTCTTCTAATTTCCAGATGCACGTGCTCAAATGCCCACTCAGAATCTCCACCACACAGCACTGGGAACACACCCACACCCAACCCCTGACGTACCCTCGGCTGCTGCTCTGCAGCCTTCTGAGGGCAGCTCCATCCTCCCAGGTATTCTGGCTGGACACTGTGGGCTCATTCTTCACTCTTATCCTTCCCTTAATCCCAAACTGATCTGTCAGCAAATCCTGGGTGCTTCTGCTCTCAAAACACACAGGTTCCCCTACTTAGCCCCTCTTCCACCTCCATTTGCATCTCAAACCTGGCTGCTCCCTGGCACCTGCTTCATCCCTCTGTTCTTGCTGCTTCCAACCCAGCATCCACTGTCACCCTGCGAGCCTACCTCATTACTCCCAAAGTCCTCCTCAGGGCCTACACAGCCCTCAGATCACTTGCATCCGGCCTTGTCTGACCTCAGCTCTGGGTACTCCCTGCTGAACCTACTCCACTGCAGCCCACAGGCCACTTCTCTGCCATGCCAGACCTGATCTCACCATAGGGCTTTCGCCCTGCCTGGTCTCCCCACCTAGAACACTGTTGCCCCAGGTCACCCACAAAGCTCCCTCCTTCATTTTTTCAAAGAGGCCTTCCCAGGCCACCCTTCATAAGACAGATCCCTCAGCCCACTTCTGTCCTACTCCATCCACCACAGCCTCTTATTTTTTCATAACAATTCCCATTACTTATCTGCAGGTTGCCTTTCTTCCCTCAAGTATATAACACTCTATGAGGGATATTTGTCCTTTTTGTTTCCTGCTGTATCTCCAGCACCTATATCATAAGCCTGGAACACTGCCGACAGCCAATAAATGCTTTTAGAAAAACAGCAGGTATGTAACAAGAGTCGGCAATGGAGAAAACCTGCAAAGCCATTTGAAAACTAACCCTAGCTCTGGCATTAGCGCTCAAGTGCTCCCTGTAGGTAGAAGGTCCGAGTTTGGGCCAGGGCCATATGGCCAACACAGAGTCCACTCACCCTCCCTGAAGCTGGCTTGGGCCTGCCGCAGACTGTGGGGAACCAGGATTCCAAACCAGTTCAGAGGGTCCTGGGGGGCTGGGGAGGACTCTGGCTCTGGGGTCCTGGTGAGGCCCTTGCGCCTGCGCAGAACTACAAAAAGTAAGGGTAGAGGTTGGGTTCTTGTTACCTTTCCTGGCCCTTTTCTTCCAGGTGACAATGTTGAATTTGATCTAAGCTCATGATCTTGGAAAAAAATACTGATTATTGAAAAGTCCTCGCAACCTTTTATGTTCCATACACCAGCTTACCACAAAGAACTACCCTTCCCCACCTTGTGATTCAGATGAGGGTCTCTGTCCACAATTGCTCATGACTCTCATAAAATCAACAGATGACACCCTTGTTTACCTGTGACAAAGCCACACACTGACCTTTCCCATTTTGCCTGAACATGCTGAAAGGCCAGACAGCCCCTCCAACTCCCATTCTCTGTCTCATGAATGAT
The DNA here is from genome assembly GCF_001890085.2 of Hipposideros armiger. NCBI lineage: Eukaryota > Metazoa > Chordata > Mammalia > Chiroptera > Hipposideridae > Hipposideros > Hipposideros armiger. The sequence goes on along the minus strand of NW_017732053.1, from coordinate 590,301 downwards.
TAGCTAAGATTAAAAGTTAGTTCCCCTGAAACTAGCTAGACAGAGATACACATTTTCTGTTCATTAACTGAGACGTGCCCTGATTGCTAATGTGAGGACCCGGGCCCGGACCCTAGGCCAGACAGGCTTATTCTAAAAATATCCCAGCCTTGACAGATAAGAGGAAGCCACCCTTCAGCTACTGCAGCTAGACTTAGCAGGAGTATCCTATTCAGACACCAGAGTGTGGTAATAACAAACTGAAACTTAATATCACAAGAAATGGTTATAGTAAAAGCTTAGATTTACAAGAAATAGGTTGAAATTTTACAGGAGTATTTTTTTGCAACTGGTTTGAGACATCTCACCAAAACTAACAGCTCTTCTTGCTTCTGTACATTTGCTTTGCTTCTGCTTTTGCCCAAAACCCTGGAAATCAAGCCTTATAAAACTTCCACCTGCCAAGACCTCGGGGCCGTTCTCCTCTTGCAGAATGAGGTGGTTGCCAGGCTTGGCTTAATAAAGCTTTTGGAACGAAAACTGTCTCTTAGGTCATTTTTAAGAAGTAAGGACCTAACACCGAACAATCCCAACTGTAAAGAACTTCACCTATAACTTGTCTATTTCTCCCTATAAAAGTCTAAGACAAAACTACCTCCTGACACATTCTGATCTTCAGATCTGAGGCGCTCTCTATGGCAACAACCTGAATAAAATCATCTCCTCAATTGCCCTGTGCATTTTCTCTTTGACATCCAGAAGAGGCCAAGATTGAAAGAAGGAGAGGGTGGCTCACCTGCCTCGCGGGGCCCCACCTCCTCTGGAGTCTGGGCGCTGGCTCTTACCACCCGAAATTTCTGGAGACCGTTTTGCGTCTCGCTAAAGAACGAGAAAGGAGAATGGACTTTGACAGCCCCGGCCAGGACACTGCTCGCTCACCCGTTCCGGTGTGCAAGGTTCCTCACCTGGTACAGACGCAGACCTGGGGCTCCATGCGAGAGGCATACTGTAGGGGCCCTACCGACTTGGTACCCATAGCGTAGCGAGCTTTGGAAAGCGAGAGCCAGCCCTGCGGAGAGAGGAGAGGCGGTGAAAACTCAGTTTACCTCGGCGTGCCCGCCCGCTCGCCCGCTCCAGGTTTCCACCTCCTCCACCCGGGCGTTCAGCGCCACCCGCTTCGCCTCCAGTTCTTCCAGGTCCCGGAGCAGCTGCAGGAGCAGCGAGTCCAGCTCGGCCCGTAGGTCCGGCGCCGCCATGTGCCCGTCACGCTCGTCTGGAGTCAGCCTCTTTCCACTGCCCAGTCACCGCCCACTGTGAGTATTATAGCCAATAACTGCGCGACACCCGCCTTCGAGCGGGCGTTCCCAGCTGCTAGGCCCAGGGTGTGGAAGCCGCCATGTCACGGCTTTTGAGGGCAAGCGTCCTTGGAGTGGGTGTATTACGGAACTGATTAGCCGCTTTTCCCGTTTAGCCCCCCAAACGGATCAGCCAACCGGACAGTCGGCGAGAGCTGTGGGTGGTTCGAGTCGCTTCTGGAAGCGGCCGCTTTAAAAGTAGGGCTATCGCTGTGGCGATGGAAGGAGGCGTAGCAACCATTTTAAAGAAGCGGCTTTAAATTTAATTCCAGAAGGAGCCGATAAGAGACCCTACGGTCAACTGTTGTGCTGCTTTTACAGTTGCTGCACTATTTGGAGCCGCCAATACTATTTTCGTGGTTCGTTACTTTAAAGTTGGGCATCCGGTATACTGGCGATAGATGGTGAAGCCACTGGCTGACATCTTTACTAATGGCTGTCCTAGACCACGTGACAACATCTTGCCAATCTCTTCGCTTACTGGTTGCTCCACTGAGCATGCGCTTCCTGACTGGCCAATAGTGTTGCGACCCTATCCACTTCCTTATATTAATATTGGGCATTTTCGGCTGCAGCCGCGTTTAGTGAATCCTTTAACCACCTTCTTGGTTGAGGGCGGAAGCGAGGGCTGCGTATCGCAGGCTGCGCCCGCAGAGTCTCCAGGACCCACGTGGAAGCGGCGCTCAGAATGGTAGGGATGTTTCAGCTCTTGTTTTGGAGGTTGGGGGTTCGTGGAGGGCTTGGGGATGTGGCTCTTGAGCTCGGGGTGGATGGTCCCGGGGCCTGGGCGTGCTTGGCAAGAGTGGCTGACCTGACCCGTTGTTCCCCAGCTGCGCCGTGAGGCCCGCCTGCGCCGCGAATACCTGTATCGCAAAGCCCGCGAGGAGGCGCAGCGCGTCGCCCACGAGAGGAAGGAAAAGGTGCGGCGCGCGCTCGAAGGTACTGCCCCGCCGCTCGGCGGCGCCAGATTCAGTCTTTAGAAAGACTGGGTTTGCATTTTAAAACCCAAAGGAAAGAAAAGACCAAGTGGTATAAAAGGCATTTAATTCGCTTTTCTGTGTGGTAATATGGTCGAGAACATCTTTTCGAGTATTTATTGGCCATTTTCCTTGCCTGTTGGGTCTTCCTGTTGGCTTGCAAAGGTCCCGCCATAGGATGATATGAATTACTTGTCAGTGCTGTAGTGTCCAGCTTTTACAGCTTGCCTATTAATTTTGTTTACAATATATCTAGTTCTCAAATTTAAAATTATTACCGTGGTCCTGTAGATAGGTCCCCCCCCCCACCCCGTGGTTTTTCATCGTTACCTTTTTTAGTACAAGGTAACAAGCATATCTTACTGTCTTTTGGCGGTATTATGATTCCCTTGCATTTTTTTTTTAAGCTGAGCCATCCTGCCACCTGTTGGCAGCTCAGTGGCAGCTTAGCTCCGGCCGGACTCGAACCGCTGTTGCTCAGAGCTCAAACCTTTGAGCGAGCTCTTAACCAACTGAGCCACTCAGTCGGCCCTCCCTTGCATTTTTTCTTTTTTTTAAAGATTTTTATTGGGGAATTGGGGGGATGGGAACAGTGCTGGGGAATTAGGGGAAGGGGAACAGACAAGTTGCTGTCGTTTTGTTCT
>NW_017732053.1:552959-587096 GCF_001890085.2 Hipposideros armiger | reverse complement strand
GGCAGTGTCACTGGCCCTCATATGTGGGATCCGAACCGGGGCCCTCTGGCATCCCAAGCCAGTTCTTAACCATCGCGCCACTCGGCCGGCCCTCCCTTGCATTTTTAAACTGTTAATTCGTGTGGAACTTAATTTTATTTGCGTTGTAAATTAGGAATCTAACTTTGCAATGTTTTCCCCACGTTTCATTTGCGATACTAATGAAGGGTCTGTCACACATGCCTGATTGGAAATGCTGTATTTAGTTATCCTGATGGTGCTAGTTTTTGTGTCGGTGAAGCTTTGTTTCCTATCTGATGGTACATCAACTCAATGTCTCTGATTATTTTAAATTCACTTTGATGTTCCTAGGTTTTAGATAAATAAAGTGTCTGGTTATGTGTATGTATGTTTACATTAAGCATAATGTTAAACACCTGTGACCTATCCGCCTACCTTAAGAAATGGAAAATGATCATTATATTGAAATTCAGGAATATTTTCCACAACTTACATGAACACAGTATTGAATACTGTTTAGAAATAAACTTGTTCCTTGCTTTTTTTTTGCTCTTATATCATACTTATTTGTATCCCTAAATCATAGTGGTCGATTTTTAGTTTTAAAGGTAGTTAGATTGTATAGATTCTTTTGCAGCTTTATGTTTTTGTTCTGCAGTGTTTCTAAAGTCTGTCGAGTGTAGTGGGGGTTTCCTTCACGTGAATATCTTCATGTGTAAGCGTTCCTCCAGGACACACTGGAGAGAAGTGCTGGGTCCAGGGGCATGCTCATGTTCAACTCCATACTCCACAGCCCAGCCCCTCTGCCGGTGGAGCCTCAGTTTATAGAGGAAACCTCTGGCCCAGCACATCATGATTAGAGAGTTTTTTGTTAGAGGGTTTCAGGATTTCTGGTCCACCTTCATACAGAAAGAGCAGTATGTATTTGTTCTTTAAAAAATTAATTTGTTTATTTTTTTCTACTTACAAAAGCAATACATACTTGTGATTAAGTATTTTAGAAAGCCTTCAAGCCATGAGACTCAGGAACTATAGAAAATGAAATCTGTAACCATTGTTAACAGGTTAGCATGTAGACAAAAATAGTTTTGTCTCCACACCCCCACCCCCAATAGTCACGTATCATCTCTACGTGAGTAAGAAAGGTATTTTTTCCACCAAGCTTGTGCAAGTTTGTAAGCCATAGTGTTGTGTTAATTGAGGGCTTCATGCATGTGTCTCACTCATCTCTCTGTCTTCCCCTGCAGAGAACCGCCTGATCCCCACCGAGTTACGCAGGGAGGCTCTGGCCTTACAGGCGTCCTTGGAGTTTGACGACGCTGGCAGTGAAGGTGATGTTCCCCAACACTGGGCCAACTCCTTCCTGCACTCGAGCCCACTGGCCTCCATGTCCTTCCTCAAACACCTTGAGAAAAGGCTCTGTGACTCCTGTTCCTAGAACTGTCCCCCAAGAGTCCTCATGGCTCTGCACCGATGGCACCTCAGAGGAGCTCTCCCAATTGCATTTAGAGACACATACAATATTATCCAACATACCGTCTGCTTTGATTTGTCTGTTAATTGTTCCCTTCACTGGAACATGAGTTCTGCCATGGCAGGATGGTGTCCATTTTGTTCACTGCTGTTTCCCTAGCTCCCAGCACTTCATTGGCACCCAAATGTTTCACTCATTGCATTATTCAACAAATATGAAAGGAATCACAAATGTTATAAATATTTATTATAGAGGTAGGAGTCTGTTACCTTTGGTCTTAATAGTATCTGACTTATGGTGACACGATAGCCACTAGCTCTGTGTGATTAATACAGCTTACATAACTGAAATTCAGTCAGATTAAAAAATTTGGTTCCTCAGTCACACTTGTGCCTGTAGCCACTGTGGTTGGGCCCACCCTCTTGTCCGGGGTGGGTGTGGAGCATTTCATCACTGGAGGTACTCAGATGGTGCTGTTCTGTATAGATTCGGCTGCCTCTAAGTTAGTATTTCACTTCTCGCTCCTCATACTTCTGACAGGTGTGACGAGCCACGTGGATGACGAATATCGATGGGCAGGTGTCGAGGATCCCAAGGTCATGATTACTACCTCCCGAGACCCGAGTTCCCGCCTCAAGATGTTTGCAAAGGTACCAGTAGCAGGGAGTGAGTGGGAGACACCCAGGTACCGGGCCAGGTCCTAACCAGAGTGCATGTGCAGGAGCTGAAGTTGGTGTTCCCGGGCGCCCAGCGCATGAACCGGGGCCGCTATGAAGTGGGGGCGCTGGTGCGAGCCTGTAAAGCCAACGGGGTTACCGACTTGCTGGTTGTCCATGAGCATCGCGGCACACCTGGTAAGCCTGGTGGGACAGAGAGGGTGTCTGCTGGGGTGGCATCTGAGAGCAGATGTGGTCTCTGACGGCCTGCCTGGCCCCGCCAGTCGGGCTCATTGTCAGCCACCTGCCCTTTGGCCCCACTGCTTACTTCACACTGTGCAATGTGGTTATGCGGCATGACGTCCCCGACCTGGGCACCATGTCAGAGGCCAAACCTCACCTCATCGTGCATGGCTTCTCCTCCTGCCTGGGCAAGCGGGTGAGTCCTGAGCCGCGGGCCATGGGGCAAGGTTGGGGACAAGGGTTGCCAGGCAGGGCATTCCCCTATCCTTCTCTCTGCTCCAGGTCTCTGACATTCTTCGTTACCTGTTCCCTGTGCCCAAAGATGACAGTCACCGCATCATCACCTTCGCAAACCAGGATGACTACATCTCCTTCCGGTGTGTCTGAGCTGGGCTCTGGGGTGATACCATGGTCTTTGTGTTCCTGTGCTGTTTGTTGTTGACCCAGAGCTGCTCCCTGCCTCCTCTCACTCCTGCCCACCTCCCCATGTCCCAGGCACCACGTATACAGGAAGACGGACCACCGTAATGTGGAGTTGACTGAGGTTGGGCCTCGCTTTGAGCTGAAGTGTGAGTTGGGGCTTTATCTCACGTCTGGTGTTGGGGGCATGCTGGCTGTATAGGTCACAATGTTCTTGTCCTTCACCAGTGTACATGATCCGCCTGGGCACGCTGGAACAGGAGGCCACAGCAGACGTGGAGTGGCGCTGGCACCCCTACACCAACACTGCACACAAGAGGGTCTTTCTGAGTGCTGAGTGAACGCACTCTCCAGTCAGGATGTGGACTTGGACCCAGGAGGTGGGGGAGGTCAGAATAAAGTCTCTGCCATACCACCTCGTTTGCCTCTGAGTGGCTCGGACAGACCTGCTGTCAGGGTGATTGTGAAGGACTGTCCGTGGCAGCTCCTCGGGTGGGGACCTGACACTCAGCGACATTCTCAGGCCTGGTGTTAACATTGTGTCTAGGACAAGGCAGGCCTGGCATGCTGGCTTGCCCGTGACCCACTAGGAGGTTTTGGTGCTGCCCCTGAGAGAATTGGTGCTGCTGTCACTTGGGAGTGCGGGCCCTGTGATAGCTAATCATCTGGGACGGGGCATGGGCACAGGTGGCAGGGCCTGTTGTGTTTGCTGCGGACGAGCCTGAGACTTGGGACTGACACGGGGGACGGGAACTCAGTGCTCAGCAGGATCCTTCTTGCCTGCCGCAGTACAGAGGCACACCTTCTCTCTACTCACTAGGGACGCGGTGACACTTTAGGGACTACCCACTATGCTCCAGCTCTCTTGTCAGGGAGGGTTTATCTGAGGTCACAAAGGAGGGCTGCCCAAGAGAGGCTGGGGTCTTCTGGCTTCATCACACTCATCCACTTTGTCCTCCCTCTCTGCCCACTTCCCTCATCTGTACCCAAGGGCCCTGGTTTTACACACAATGGGTGCCAGGACCCTACAGGATGCACACAAGTTAACAAGAAATCCATCACGCCAGGTGGAGACAGGCCTATGGAGAAACAAGTCAGGCAGGGGACAGAGGGAAGAGGCCTCTGCAGGTGCCCTGAGAGCTACATGATGGCATGAAATAGCAGGCGCCACCTGGCTGACCCAGGCAAAGACTGCAGTAGACGGTGCTCATAAGCGCTCCAGTGAGAGCAGGGGACCATTGGACCCACTGTGCCACCACGTTAGAGAAAGCAAAGGATGGGACCTAATAGGATAGCCGTGACATCTGGCTGCACTAAGGCCAGTTAGTTCCTTCTTCAGGGCCTTCCAGGGCCTCTCCCAGTTTGCCACAGCCTCACTTCACAAATGGAGACTATGCCATTAAAATATATTGTTAACTTATGGAAATTCCAAAAGACAAAAGGAGAGTAGTGTGATATCCTGATTTGGTTTCTTGGGGCTACCACAACAAATTGCCACAAACAGTGGCTTAAAACAACACACTTATTCCCAGTTCTGTAGGCCAGATGTGAAAAACGAAGGTGTTGGCTCCACCCCCAGCTCCTCCATTCCTTGCCTCGTCCAGCTTCTGGTGGCTGCTCCTTGGCGTTCCTTGGCTTATCACTGTGTCACTAGTCTCTGCCTGTGTCTTTTGGGTTTCCTCAATGTCTATCAAGTCTCCTCTGTATGTCTCCTGTAAGGACACTTGTCATTGGATTTATAGCCCATCATAAAATCCAGGATGACCTTCATTTCACATATGCAAAGACCTATGTTCCCAAATTCACATTCACTGGCTCTAGGAATTAGGCTGTGGCATATGTTGGGGGCCACCATTCATCCAATTGCCTGTTCCCATACTGAAGGTGGGCTGCAGTAGGTGTGGACCTCCTGCCCTAACTGTGCTGTTTGCCTGCACCTCATGCCAACGTCACAGCCGTGACAAGGCTGCCTCTGCCGACTGAGCATCCTAGGTGAGTGCTGGTTCCCCAGCACACAGCAGGCCCTTAGTCACTGGTATTTTGTTTCTTAATGTGAATATAGATGTCTCACGTAGAGCGGGGCTTGGCGCTGGAGGCCAGCTGCCGGCCAGGAACAGAGAGAAAATAAGATGCAAACTATTATTCACTTCCTTGTGGCCTCCACTGTGTTAAGCATTTGAGTGTAAGTCTTGCAAATTCCTCAGAGAAGCTGACACCTCAAGCTTACCAGCTGTGGTGGACTTTATGAAGGGTAATCAGGTCCACGTGTGCTCAGCAGCTGTGTTTAGCCATTGGGGATGGGTGGTATCAAATCCTGGTAACACTGGGGAAATGGGTCCCCTCATACTGTTCTGGTGGAAGAAGCTATGGGTAGTGGCTTTGCGGATGGCAGTTTGGCATGGTGGTTTCCGCATTTAAAATGTGGCTCTGCTTAAGTCACCATCCTAGGGTCAGAAATTGTCGCAGGGGTACTGCTGGGGACAGCTTGGGCACAGCCATGCTTGGATGTTTGAGCAGGGGCGTTTGTGAAATGAGGCAATGAAATAACAGTAACTGAAGAGAAATACAAGATGGGGGAAATGTCCGCTGGTGCCTTGCGTAGTGCACAGATAATGTCTTGAGGACTCACGGGGAGCCTTGGATTTGAGGGGTGGCACAGCATGAAGGGATGTCTGTCCATCTTTGGACTTTTCTAGGTAGAAATCAGTACTTGTGTAATTAGGAAATATGAAGGACAAGGGAGGAGACCGAAGTAGACATGGGCTCTGGTCCCAGTGTAGTGCTCAGAAGCCCTGCATCATGTCTGCAATTGACTTTTGAAGTTCTAGGATTCTTCTCAATATTAAAAAATATTAACAACTGGAGAATCCATGTGAATGGGCTTCTGGGAGATCTGGGCCCTATTTTTGTACTGAAATTTGACAATATTTCAAAAAAAAAGTTACTGAAGTCTTAAGGGAATCACTGTTAATCTTGGGTGGCATCACATTGGGATTACTTTATAAAGTGTTCTTAGTCTATAGTTTTTACAGGCATGGTGAAGTATTTGGGGGGTGAAATACTAGCTTGGTATTTGCTTGAAAATGCTTCAGCAGAGGGAGAAAACTTAAGCAAAATACTAATTTAGGTGATGCAGACGGAGTTTGTTGTATGCTGCTTTTATGTGTATTTTACATTTTTCATAGTAAAAGATTAAAAGGAAAATAATTACAAATGCCTTCCACTGTTATAAAAGCAGCTTTTGTATTTTTGGTTTGCTTTAAATTATTGAAAGTCTTCAAATAAAAAGATCTAGAAGGAGACATGCCAACCATTAGTAGTGGTTGAAAGCCATCAAGAGTTAGGGCCAAAGGGTAATGGAGAAGTTTATTCCACATCTTTGATCTGAAACCTTTAGGAGAGAGATGTAGTCTTTCTTGTACAAAAAGAAGTAAAAATGCAGGCCGACAAGAAGTGCCTTTTCAGTTGACGTCCACCAAACTGGCTGCAGAACCTTCTGCCCACCATCCTTCATTCTTTTCTTAGGATGCATTCCTAGAATTGGAATTTCTGCTCCAAGGAGATGTACAAGTCTAAGCCTTTAGATATTTACTACTATCAAGTTTGTAGCAAGAGACCATTTTTATCTATCAGATTGGCAAAAATGGACAAGGTTGAATATGGTTGGTACGGGTATGGGGGACAGGGCTTTGTAATAAGTTAGAACTTGGGAGGGAAATTTCCTAACGTCCCTACAAGTAATGTGCATCCACTGTTCAATCCAGTAGACCTTTAGGCGCGTGCGCATGACACGCACACTCCAACACGAACGCAGTGGTGACTGTGCAAGGATTTGCCCCATGTTTGTAGCAGTAAACACGGAGGCAGCCTAAATGTCCATCGTCAGGACTGCGGGTCCATAAGTTAGGATGCATCCCCTGCAGTCATTAAAAAGAAACTCAAGATACAGCATGGTGTGAATGCCGTGTGTGATTCACTCCCAGGATGTAGAAGAGGGAGGGCCCTGTGCTTGTAGACGGACAGCATAAGGGCATGATGTCTGGGAGGATGAGCATGCAGCTGGTGCCTTGGGGGTGGGCAGCTACACTGGGGACCCAGGAAGGAGGGAGACTTCACTGAAATGGTGACTGTGGGTAAACATTACTTGTTGACCACTTCTGTGAGCTGCCTTCTGAGTTTTTTCCCCACTTTTCTTTGGCGTCAGGGGAGGCACTTGGATTTTGTCTGTTGGCTTTCCAGAGTTTAAAGATGTTGCAAATACTTCTCAAATACTGATATTTCTTTAAATTGTAAAAGTAACACACCCTCGTGTTAAAAAAAACAAACATAAAGAAGTATTGGGTTGTCGGAAAAGTCATGACGCATTTTTGCAATGAAAAACAGAAACATATGTCATGACTTTTCCAACAACCCAAGATATACATTGAAAAATAAACCACCTTTCTCCTCCCCATACCCCCAACAATCCAGCCTTATTCTCCAAAGGGTGCTGACTACTAACTTTTTAAAAATCCGGCCAGAGATTTTCTATTCATGGTATTTTTTTTTAGCCCAAAAGGGAGTATGCTGTGCACATAATTCTGAGACTTGCCATCTTTCCCTCTAGTGATCTCTTTAGGATGCCCCGAGGTCACCGAGCATACTTCTAGATTGTCTAGGAGGTCCAAAAAAGGATCCACCTCCTTTTTAATGGCTGCACATTTAAGTTGTTTCCTGTTTTTATTTATTACCACAAACATTGCTTCAAGAACATCATGTGATTTCAGTCTCATGGGATATAAAATAAAAAGCAACGAACTCATAGATAAAACAGAATGGTTGGCGGTTACCAGAGGGAAGGGGTGTGGGGTAGGATAAAGAGGGTCAAATATATAGTGACATAGAGCACATGAGTACACAAGAGTGTCAGACGTCATATTACAAAGTTGTACACCTGAAATTTATGATATTAACCAGTGTTACCCTAATTAATTTTTTAAAAACCATTGAACATACTTCTGTGCATTCTCATACAAGTATATCTGATGAATAACTTCCTACAAGTGGAATTTTGTCTTTAAAATGATCATACATGCTGCTGAATTGTCATTCAAGAGACTGTCCTGGCCACTGTGAATAAATCTGTTTCCCATGTCTTTGCCAGCACTGGGCACTACAGACTTTCCATTTTGGCCAAGCTTTAGGTGCAAAGTGGTTCCCAATTGAATCTGCACTTCTTTAATTATGATGAAAGTTGTGCATCTGTTCAAATGCTTATTGGCCATTTGTGTGTTCTCTGTGACCTGTTGGCTCTCTTTATAAAAATGATTGTTCACCTCTACTGGTTGATTGTTTTAAATCTTTTAATTGTGGGAAATTTCAAACATAGAGAGGGACTGTACAGGAGTCCATGAGCCCATCTATGTTGACCAGTCTGGTTTCCTTCACAGCCCACCCACTCCCTATTTCCACTATATTCACTTATGTTGAAACAAATCCCAGACATCATTTCATTCATAAATGTTTCCATATATATCTCTAAAACATAGGGACTCAACAAAAATAATACCATTATCACACCTAAAAAATAAATGATTATTCCAAATATATATTTTTATATATTATATATTCCATATATATTATTTCAGCTACTTAGTGTTGTTTGTCCGGACTACAGGACTAAAGTTGTGCAGAGATGCTGCAAGCCAGGCTGCAGGGCGGCTTGACCAGAGGCCCCAGGATTCTGCTCCCTCACTGTCAGAACACTTGGCCTGGAGTTCACAGGAGCCTGAGCTGTGAGCTCAGAGCCAGGGCTGAGTCAGCCGCCTCCAAAGGCACATGCTGTCTTCTGGAGCTTACTCTGGGAGATGCCCAGGCTCAGCTCTGGAAGAGGGGGGGCTAGGTTGGTATGAACATATTAAGGATGTCATGTTTTAAAAATAGGGGAGAGTGCTTTCTCCTTCCCTGCAGCAGAACTGTAGGGCAGTTCCTGAGGGTAGAAAGCTGGCCTCCGCCAAGAGCTGGGGGGGTGGGGGTTGGCAGTGCAACAGAGAAAGAGTAGGGTGGCTTTCTTTGTGGGTTGTGTTACCCCAGCTCTGAGCTGCTGACCGTTTTCCCAGAATAGGACCAGGAAGGATCTTCCATTCGCAACACAAACCGAGAACCCCTGAGAGTCAGAGGAGACTAACAAAAGCCCTCCCAAAGGCAGTTAGCTACAATCACAGAAGCTGCCACTTTGTAACTACGGTGACATTTTTCCTCTTTGGCAAATGCCAGATTTGTGGATAGACCAAGAGGTCAGCAGCCCAGACCCAACTGCAGGCTCTTAAGAAAGGGAGCAGTGGGAGAATATTTTTCAGTTTTTTTCTGGCCTAGCAAAGGAAGGCAGGGAAGCACTGTTAAGTGGAGATGTCAGTAGTCTGAGAGTATCTCCCCACAACTTCTCAGATGAAGGTGGTATCTGCTAGGTTTCCTCACTGTAAAGTTAGGATTTTCTCCTTGGCAACATGAAGGCAGTCTGGGTTCCTCACAGCACTGTGAAAGCGTCCTTGAGTATATTCCAGCACCCAGTCCACTTGGTTCTGTTGAGTGGCCAGTTCAGCAAGCACTCAGGTGGCAGACTGGCGTGTGGCATGTAGGCATCGGGGCGCTCTGCATCTGCAGGGCCATGCCAGCTGCTCCCACTGCACAGGACTGCCGCCAGTAGGGTAAACGAGGGCCACCAGAGGCAGTGCGTCCCATTGCAAGAATTTAGCTTGTAGTCCCCTGGGAGAAGGGAGAGGTGCGCAGGCCCAGGCTGGTGGAGGAGGTTTTAAGGATCTTTCCATCCCCCACACCCAGCCTGAGTGGAAGGCAAGCCAGGAGAGTTTGAATATTTGGAGACATGGAAGGATGGTCAGGAGGGCAGGCAGGTTAAACAATGAGGGGGGGCATGGAGTAAGGGTGGACATGCGGCCAGAAAGACACTCAAACCAGCTAGAAGCATGATAGGTGGGCCACAGCCTCGGCCATTTGTGTTACAGGCCATAAGATCCCAGATAGTCAGAAAGATCTCCAGGAAGACAGAGACAGACTTCTAGATAGAGTCCTGGAGAGATAAACAGACTCCAGAAGACAGACAGCCAGACAAATGGGCAGATTCTTGGACAGATGGTAAGATGCCTAGCCAGCCATCTAGAAAGACCTGTGGCCAGACACATGGATGTCCCCCCCACCCCATGTCCAGCCAACCAAAAGACAGAATCTCTCAAGAACAGACCACCCCCCCAACTGGACAAAGAGATGTTGCCCCAGTGGGGAGAGACCTCACCTACCCAGTCAACTAGCCATCCAGACCTTTAGCTTGACAGACTTAACCTCTGCCAGTAAGAAAGACCTTAGCCTATGAGAAAGCCAGGCCCTTGGCAGGATATACAGAAAGATCCCCTCAACCCAGCTGGATAGACTCTCAAGCCAATGGACAGATACATGCCACCCAGTTGGACAAACAGAGCCTACTCCCCTAGGTGGACAGAATATTCCCAGCTAGCCACAAACCCCAGTTGCTGGGTCAGCCTCCCTTCCTCCTAGTCACCACCATGGATGATAGGGATGACCCAGTGACTCCTCAGTGTCACCTCTACCCCCAGGTACACCAGTTTGCAGTGACTATTGACTTTCAATGACATCTACTACCACCAGGGTCCACAAAGACCTTTCATGGTTCCTCAGTGATGTCCCCATTTACTCATATTCACTAGTCCCAAATGACTGCCATTAGTATCCATGAGGACCAAGGGACGCAGAAGTCTCTGTGACTCCTCCAGTGACCTCTGTTTTCTCAGAGTTTACAGATACATCTGTATCTCGCTTCCCAACAAGCCATGACTATCCACGAAATCTCCGTGATTCCACTGACATTCGCTATCGTGCCCTGAGTAGGAGGGCTCCACGGAATAGGAGCCCTCAGTGACCTTCCCTGACTCGCTTGCCCCTCAATTACTTAAAATTAAGACTCCAAATCCCAGGGGCCCCTCATTTACTTTCACTGTTTCTCTGACCTCCACAGGACTGCCATTAACATCCACTGACAGTCCCCAGGAACATCCAAGGAACTCCTACTGGTCTCCAATGAATTCACTATCAATGTCCATCCTTAGTGATCACTACTGACCATCTTTGAACCCTCAAAGATGAAACTGATAAACAGAGTCTATAATGACCCCCACTAGCTCCTCAGTAAATGAAACATCTCCACTGACCCACTTTGACCTCTCAGTCACTTAAACCAGGGTCAGCAAACCATAGCCTGCAGGCCTTGAACAAATTTTTGTAACACATGAAAATTACATGAAATTAAGATTTTAGTGTCCACAAAGATTTATTGACACACAACCGCACTCATCCCTTTACATATTGCCTATGGCTGCTTTCACACTGCCATGGCAGGGTTGGGTAGCTGGCACAGATCACAGAACAAAGTCTTTTAAGAAAGAGTTTGCCCATCCCTACCTTAAACATCATTCTGGTAACTCCCTAATGAATTAAATCCACAACGTGAACCAATGACCCTTTGACCCCTCAATGACAAGGTACACCTCACACACTGGTCACCCTTGGACACCTTAACGACCTCAAACTGGACTTCACAGACACCCTCTCCATTGACACCTCCCCTCCCGAAATTCCTTCCGCGACCACGGTGAGGGGTTGGGCTAGCCTTCCTGTCCAGGCCAATCCTTGGCGGCGCCCCTAGGCTCCTCTCTGCTCTTTCCAGTTTCCCTTTGTTGACTCGGGAAGCTGAGGCAGCAGCTGTCCTCTGTTTTTTTTTCCTGCACATTTTCTGAAGCCCAGGGTGTGGGGAATGAAAAAAAAAGAGAAGCTCTTTAAAAGTGTTGAGAACACCTTGTCCCCTGGAACCCATTTCCAGAGCCTCAGTTCTGGGTTTCTCGGCATGTATAATATATGCAGATTGAGATCCTCAAACTAGGACTGGGTCCTGGCGCCCCCAGCTCCTCCTAGCCCAACTCAGAAAAAGGACCCTCAGGAAATACTCGGATTCAGGAGCATCTGCTTCCACTCGGGTCTTTCTCAGCACGGGTGCCCGTGGGCCATTTTCCCCCGCGGTTACCTTTCCGACTTCCCTTGGACCACACCGGAACGCACCAAGTGAGATGTCCCCCACCCCGGGGTCCCCGAAGCAGAAGCTGCAGCTCCCATCTCGGCGCCGTCTCCACTCACAGCTACCACGTGCCGCCACTCCCCTCCATCCCACGCCCCGGCTCGCGCCCCGATGCAGCCTGGTTCCCAAGAGATGGGCCGGGGAGCAGAGCAAGGGCGCGCGGGCATCCACCCACCTCGGGCACTAGGAGGAAGATGGGCCCCGGGCGCGGATCCCAGGTCCAAGCGGGGGGAAGTGTCCGTGGGACTCTGAGGGCTTAGTCGGCCGGCGCGGCGGCCACAAGAAAAGGAAGCGCCAGCGCTGGACTCATTTCCCCAGCCCAGCCCGCGAGGACCGAATCTGAAAGCTGCCGCCCGGGTCTGGAAGCCTGTGAAGGAGGCTGGGAAGGCTCTGAGAGTCATTGGCCAAGGGGCGCCGGCCGCTGCGCACTCCCATTGGCTGGCGAGATCGGAGGCGGGGCCTCGACCTCCAGCGGCACTCGCTGAGGCTGCGAGCTCCCGGCGCAGCTGCCAGACTAGACCCAGCTGGCCTGCGGCGTCATGAGTAGCAGCTTGGACCGAGCGCGGAGCTTCCTGGAGCACCTGGAGGAGCGGGGCGGCCGGGAGGGGGCGGTCCTCGCCGGCGAGTTCAGTGTGAGTGGGCGAGTATGGACGACTGCGCGGCGCTTTGCTGCTCCTCGCCCTGGACCGTCGGGTGCGCCCTGCCGCGCTCTGCCTCTCTCTCTCCTCTCTCTCTTCTCTCTTCTCTTCTCTCTCGGCATCTACAGTGTCTCCTCGCCTCGAGGTCTCTCTGTTTTTCTGTCCTCAGTACTTCTCTGTGTGTCGCTCTCCAGTCCTGTCTGTCTTCACGCTCTGACCTCAGGGCCCTAGAGGGCGAAGTCCACGGCCGGGCTGGGAGGGGCCGCACTCACCCTCGGGTCCCTGCGCCCGGGTCGCGCTCCCGGAACTTTTGGGCTGCTGGGCGGAGTGTGGGCGGGGCTGACGCGCACCTGCTCCTGGCGACCCGGGGTGGTCACTCACTCTTGTGGTCAGTGGAGGAAGCGGCTGGGGAAAGAGGAACCTGGAGGCCCTGCTGTGGAGAGGGTGTGGACGCCAGGCTCGGATTGGCTCTGTGGTCCCACGGCGCTTAACCCATCCCTTCTGGCCTCGGTTTCTCCTTGGGCGAAATGCGGACGCTGAAGACTAAACTGGCCTGAGGATTAAATAACTGGTGTGGGTAAAAAGCGCTTAGCACATCTTGCGCGCTCACTTTGTAGGAGCCTTTGTCACTAGTTATAAATATTCTAAACATTACAGGGAGTAGTGCAAGCCCTGTGTAAGGAATGCTAATATAGCCTCGTAGGCACCGTTTACTACACGTAATGAGATGTTTTAAATATAATAACATGTAACAAACATACGTAAACATGTAAACACAACATGATGACATATATCAAATTTAGAAATATGTGATATACAATAAATATATTAAAAGTTTGATAAATATATGTAAATACTTTATACAATAAACGACTTTATATAATACTTGAGTACAATAAAAATAGATAATAAACAAGTTTAAATAATTTTATTAATAAATATAAATATATAGTCATTATGTAACAATAAATATAAATTATAATTTACACAAACATAACTTCATAAAACAATAGAATAAACAAATGCAACATAGGGAATTATAATTTATAAAATAAGCAATTATTCAATAAGTTCCTAAGTAAATATAAAATATATAACAAATAGATAAAAGTATAAAATAAATCTAAATAATTTACACAAATAAAACAGATACTTTATATGAGAAATGTACAATAAATACAAAAGATATAATTTATTCAATTTGAAAATGTGCATATTAGATGTAAACATATAACACCCAGGTGGTATATGACATCATGCCCATCCCGGTCTCAGTCCAGTCTGGGGCAGTTAGCAATGCTAAGGACCCACTCACTCTAAGGTGGGTGGGGGATGAGCATGGCCAGCCTCCTGCACTCACAGGAATCTTTGGGCCCCTGTAGGTCTTGGTTTCCTTATCTGTATAATAGAATTATCAACAGTAGTACCCACTACACTAGGATATCCATGAGGGCTTACATGACCTAATGGGCATACTAAGTAAAGCACAGAATGGTGGCTGGCACCCAGTGATGGCTTAGCAGGTGTTATTCTCATCATGTCTATGAATACCTGATGATGATGGTAATATGCTATTTACTAATTATAATAATCTAACAGTAAAAATGTTCCTATGGTATCTTGTTACATGAGTAATGTTATACATTGTATTTCACATACATTGCATATTATATATCATATCATTTTTGTTATATTAAATACATAATATATCACAATCATTGTTTACAGTGTAACAAGGATTAAGTCTATAGGGGGTGAATACTGAGAGGTTTGAGTTCAACACACTGTACCACTTTCCAGGGTGGGACTTTGTGTAAGTCGCTCAACTATGTGGTGCCTCAGCTTTCTCACCTGCACAAAGCAACGTCAATAATAGTACCCACTTGGGAGGGACCTTGTGATCTAATGCTCCTAGCACAGAGCCTGGCACAGGGAAGGCCCTCTGAGTCGCTGTTATTATTATTATTATTATTATTATTATTATTATTATTATTATTATATCATTATAATTAGCCGGGCCCTGTGCTATCCGGAGCCTGCACTCACCTCTCACTGGCCACGGTCTTGTGTCTCTATGAGAACTCTGACCTGGCTCCTCTCCTCTCCTCCTTTCCTGCACTCCCTCCCTCCAGGACATCCAGGCCCGCTCAGCTGCCTGGAAGGCTGGTGGCATGTGCTCCACGGAGGCGGGCAGTCAGCCAGGGAACGTGAGGAAGAACCGCTACAAAGACGTGCTGCCTTGTAAGTCAAGGCCTGGGGTGGGTGTGTGTGTGGGGGGGAAGCCACTTTGCACCCCCACCACACCCTGCAGACCTTGTCACCACCGGACCCCAGGCGCTCCCTCCTGAAGCCTGACTGGGTCACAGCCCAGGGGAGTACCTTCGTGGGGTCCCTGCTGAGTGTGCGCGGTGACGGTTGGGGGCGGGGAGACGCGCCTTCTTCCCCACTAGCTTTCATCCGGAAGGCTGGCAGGGCCTTGATACCCCTGTCAACCCCAAATTCCACGTTTCTCACCTCTCCTGATGGCAGATGATCAGACACGAGTGATCCTCTCTCTGCTCCAGGAGGAGGGACAAGGCGATTACATCAATGGCAACTTCATCCGGGTCTGGCTGGGAGTCAGGGAAGGGGAGGATGTGGTGGGGTGTCAATGGGATATCGGTAGTGAATTTAGCTTTTACCAGGGCACAGATGGAAGCCTGGCCTACATCGCCACACAGGGACCCCTGCCTCATACCTTGCTAGACTTCTGGCGCCTTGTCTGGGAGTTTGGGGTCAAGGTCAGCTTTGTGGGAGGGTGAAGTGGGGCCCTCCCTTGGCCCTGTTTCTCCTACCCCCTAACCCAAATCACCTCCCTCTCCTGTTACCCCTCTTGTCTAGGTGATCCTGATGGCATGTCGAGAGATGGAGAATGGGAGGGTAGGTGTCCCCAGCCCCTTGTGCAGGGAGGAGGTAGGAAAAGTCTTGCTAGCTCCTCTCCGATCCCAGGACTCCAGGGCCCAGTTCTCAGAGTGATCACAGTGGCTCTGTTGGAAGCCCATTATTCTTCTCTTAATTTTTTTGTTGATCTTTTCACTTTTATTCAGTGTTGGCAAACCCTCACTTGTTGGTCTTCCCACCACATTCCACACCCCAGACCATAAGGCCCTATATTGTGGCTTCCCTGTGACAGCTCTCACCTCTCCATCTATCCCCTTCATTCACTCCAGTCTAACCACTCTGGCCCTGCTGTTCCTCAGGTGTGCCCAGGACTGCTCTGCCTCAGGGCCTGTGCCCTGGATGTTTCCCTCTGAAAGAGGGGTGAAGGAATCTCCAACTCAGATTTTAGATTTGTCTATTTTCATTTCTCTAAGTTTTTGCTTCAGGAATTTTAAAACTCTATTATTAAACTATAATACACAGATAGGGTTATGTCTTTCTGATAAGTCAATCCCTTTTCCAATATGTAATGTCCTTTATTGCTAGTACTATTCCTTTTTCTAAAATGTACTTTGGTTTTAATATAGCTATTTAAATTTCTTTAGAGTGTGCATAATATATCTTTTCCCATTCTTTTACTTTTTAATCCATGTTCATCTTTATTTTTAAAGTGTATTTCTTGTAGATGGCATGTTGTAGGGACTTACTTTTGTACCCACTCTGACAATCTCTGCTTTAATTGGAGTATTCAGTCTTTAATGTAACTCTCATTAATATTGGGTCTAAATCTACCTACCACCTTGCTATTTGTTTTCTATTTGTTCCATGGGTTCTTTGTTCCTTTCTTCTTATTTTCTGTCTTCTTTCAGATTGAGAATTTTTATGAATCCATTTCATAGTTATTATACACTTATTAGTTACACCTTCTTGTATTATATGCTTAGTGGTGGTGGCTTTAGGGTTTACAATATATATCTTTAACTTACCACAGTTAACATTCAAATAATATTATACCATTTCATGTAAAATGTGAGAACTTTACAATAGCATATTCCAATTTTCCCTTTCTATGCTTTATGCTGTTGCCATAGGTTTTAATTCTAAATATGTAATATACTCTACAATACACTATTATTTTTACTATAGACTATCTTTTTTAAAAGAGGTTTATTGAGATACAGTTCATCTATTTAAAGTGCAATTCAGTTGTTTTTAGTCTATTCCTGAGTTATGCAACCATCACCACAATAACTGTTAGAACACTGTCATCACCCCATTAGAAAACCCTGTATCCATTAGTAGTCACTCCTCATTTCCCACCAACCTCCACCCTAGGCAACCCCTACTCTAGTTTTGATCTTTCTAGATTTGCCTACTCTGGACTTTTCATATAAATAGAATCATATGCTATGTTCTCCTTTGTGACTGGCTTCTTTGACTCAGCATATGTTTTCAGAGTTCCTGTACATTGTAGCATGTGTCTACTTCACTTCTTGTATTGCCGAATGATACATTCCATTGAATGGATCTAGCACCTTTTGTTTATCCATTCATCACGTTATGGAATTTGAGCTGTTTCTAGTTTTTGGCTATTATGAATAATGCTGCTATTTGTGTGCAAGTTTTTGTGTAGAAGTATGTTTTCATTTCTCTTGGGTATATACCTAGAAGTGGAATTGCTGGGTCATTTGCTGACTCTATTTTTAACATTTTGAGGAACTGTCAAACAATTCTCCACAGTGGCTACATCATTTTACATTTCAACCAGCAATATCTAAGGGTTCCAACTGCTTCACATCCTCACCAACCCTTTTTATTGTCTTTTATTATAGCCACCCTATTGGGTGTAAAGTGATATTTGTCTTTTTTTTTAATTGTGGTAAAATATGCATAACATAAAATTTGCCATTTTAACCATTTCAAGTGTACAAGTCAGAGACATTAAGTACATTCAGAATGTATAATCATTCACCACTATCAATTTCCAGATCTTTTTCATCATCCCAAACAGAAACTCTGTACTCATTTAACAATTACTCCCTTTCCCCCCTTCTTCCAGCTTCTGGTACTTTTATTCGACTTTCTGTCTCTATGAATTTGTCTGTTCTAGGTCCCTCATAGAAGTGGAGTCAGACAATACTTGTCCTTTTGTATCTGGCTTAGTGCACTTATAATATTTTCAAGGTTCACCCATACTGAAGCATGTATCAGAATTTCATTCTTTTAAAGGCTGAATAATATAGTACACTGTATATATTATATATACTACATGTTGTTTATCCATTAAGCTGTTGGTGGACATTTGGGTGGTTTCTACCTTTTAGCTATTGTGAATAATGCTGCTATGAACATTGGAGTATAAGTATCTGTTTTGAGTCCCTGATTTCAATTCATTTGGGTATATACCTAGAAGTGAATTGCTGGATCATATGGCAATTCTGTTTAACTTTTTTGCGTTTTGTTTGTTTGTTTGTTTTCCACAGTGACTGCACCATTTCACATGTTAGTTTCTGGTTCTGTTTTGTCCTAATGGGTGGGAAGAGGTATCTCACTGTAGTCTTTCATATGCTTATTTCCCATTTGTATATCTTTTTTGGACAAATATCTGTTCAGACCTTTTGCCTATTTTTTAATTCGGTTATTTGTCTTTTTATTCTTGAGTTGAAAGAGTTCTTCTGGATACAAGTCCCTTATCAATATATGATTTATAAGTATTTTTCCCATTCTGGGGGTTGCCTTTCCATTTTCTTGATAGTATCATTTGAAGCACGAACTCTAATTCTGAGGAATTCTAGCCTGTCTATTGTTTTGCTTGTGCTTTTGGTGTTGTAGCTGAGAAATCAATGTCTAACTAAAGGTCATAAAGATTTACTCCTATGTTTTCTCCTAAGTGTTTTATAATTTTATGTCTTATATTTAGGTCTGTGATTCATTTTGAGTTAATATTTGTGTATTGTATGAGGTAGGGGTTCAAAGTCATTCTTTTGCACGTAGATATCCAGTTGTCTCAGCATCATTTGTTGAAAAGATTATGCTTTCCCCATTGAATGGTCTTTGTATCCTTGTTGAAAACCAATTGACAATAAATAAATGTAAGGATTTATTTCTGGACTCTCAATTCTATCCCATTGATTGATATGTCTGTGTTTGTGCCAGTACCATGTGGTTTTGATTTTTGTAGCTTTGTAGTAGGTTTTGAAATCAGGAAGTCCTCCAAATTTGTTCTTCTTTTTTCAAGATTGCTTTGCTATCTATTCTCAGTCACTTATTGTACAGAAAAGAGCTAACCAAGCAGGCAGAAGGGCTTATGCTTAAAAATCCTCCCTGCAAGTTTGGCTCATAGCTGGAAATTGGATTTCTAATAAAAGTGGCTCACTTTTTATACAAACAATATGATTTATGTGAACACTTGCTTTCCTTCTAGGAATCCAAAGTTTTGGTACTTTTTTTTTTTTTTTTGCTTTGGTACAAGTTTTGCTAGTCAGAGGGTGCCTACATCCCTCCCACATAAAGTGCCCCAATAATAACCCTGGGCTGAGTCCCTAATGAGCTTTCTGTGGACATTTCACACATGTTGTCACAACTCATTGCTGGGGGAATTAAGCACATGTGGCCCACTGGAAGAGGATCCTTGGAAAGCTAGTACTTTGTTTCCCTCAGACCTCACCCCATATGTCTTTTAGCTTTGCTGATTTTATTGTATCCTTTCATTGTAATAAATCATGGCCATGAGTATCGCTCTATGCTCAATCCTATGAGTCCTCCTAGTGAGTCATCAGACCTGAGGTGGTCTCAGGTATCTACGACACACCTATTAATGTTAATAACAACTTGCCAATATCTTCAAAATGCCTTTTGGGAGTTTGATAAAGATTGCTTGAATCAGTCTATCAGTTTGCCATCTTAACGTTGTCATCTTAATATTGTCTTCCAATCCATGAACATGGATATCTTTCCATTTATCTAGGTCCTCTTTAATTTTTTTCAGCAATGATTTGTAGTGTCTAGAAGATTTGCACTTTTGTTAAATTCCTAAGTAGTTTATATTTTTTTATGTTATTGTAAATAAAGTGCTTTTCTTAATTTCATTTTTCAGTTTGCTTATTGCAAACCAAATGGTTTTCTCTATATAGAAATATAATCGATTTTTCCATATTGACTTTGTATCCTGCAAGCTTGCTTAACTCACTTATTAGCTCTAATTGTGTGTGTGTGTGTGTGTGTGTGTGTGTGTGTGTGTGTGTGTGTGTGTGTGTGTATTCTTTGGGGTTTTCTATATATATAACATTATGTTGTCTGCAAATTGAGATAGTTTTGCTTCTTCCTTTTCAGCCTGGGTTTCCTCCATTCCTCCCTCCCTTTCTCCCTTTCCTCCCTTTCTTTTTCTTTCTTTCTTTCTCTTTCTCTCTTCCTCCCTCCTTTCCTTCCTTCCTTCATGTCTTTTATCCTAATTGCACTGGCTAGAACTTCCAGTACAAAGTCAACAGAAGTGGAAAGTGCAAACACCCTTGTCTTGTTCCTGATCTTAAGGGAAAAACATTCAGTCTCTCACCACTAAGTATTAGGTTCGCTGTAGGTTTTTGTTTTGTTTTTCTTTTTAGACTTTTTTTTTAATTATAAGGAATTTCCTTTCTATTTCTAGTTTCTTTCATGTTTTTATTATGAAATGGTGTTGAATTTTGTCCCCAAATTTTTTGCATCTATTCAGATGATCATGTGTCTTTGTTTTATTTATTTTTTATTAATATGGTGTATGACATTGATTGATTTTCATATATTGAATGAACTTTGCATTCCTGGGGTTAATCCCAGTTGGTCATATTGTATAATCCTTTGCTAGTATTTTGTTAATGATTTTTGTGTCTATATCCAGGAGATATTGATTAGTAGTTTTCTTGTGATGACTATGTCTGGTTTTGGTATCAGAGCAATACTGGCCTCATATAATATGTTGGGAAATGCTTAATATGTTGGGAAATGTTACCTCTTCTTCACTTTTTTTGGAAAAGCTTGTGAAAGATTGCTATTAATTTTTCCTTATTTGGTAAAATTCACTAGATGAATTTTAAAGATGTTAAAAAAATCTCCTAAAGATGTTAAAAATCAGAACTATATTTTACATTTCACCACATTTTTACCTTTTCTTTACTCTTCATACTTTTGTGTAGATCCATATTCCATCAAGTATCATGTTCCTTTTGTGTGAAGAGCTTACTTTAATAGTTTTCATAATGCAGGTTTTCTTGTAATAAGTTCTCTCAGCTTTTGTTTGTCTGAAAGGTTTTTTTTGTTGTTGTTTTGTTTTTTAAATTTCAGCACTTTTAGGATGTCACACCATTGACCTCTGGCTTGAAGAGCGTCTGACAAAATTCTGCTGTCATTCTTATGCTGTTCATACTCAGTGTGTAATGTGTCTTGTTTTGTGTGATGTTTTTAAGATTTTCTCTTTATCATTGTTTTTTCAGCAATTGATCATGATCTGCATTGGTGTGGTTTTCTTTATGTTTATATGATTCATTGACCTTGAATCTGTGGGTTCATAGTTTCATCAAATTTGAAATTTTTTCCCAGCTATTATTTCTTCAAATATAGTTTCTGTTTTCCCCTCTCTCCTCTCCTTCCAGACACATGCATTAGACCACTTGATATATTTCCACAGGTAACTGATTCTCTGTTTATTTTTCTCTCAGTCATTTTTTCCTCTCTGTTTCACTTTGAGTAGTTTCTATCACTGTGTCTTCATGTTCACTGATCTTTTCTTCTGGTGACTAATCTGCTATTAGTGAAATTTTCATTTCGTATACCCAGGATGCCAAAAAAAATGTATACAAATGGGCACTTGGGTCAACATTGCTCAAGCAATAGTTCACCGTAATTAGAAGTACCTGGATGCTCATGGTAACCATTTTGAGCACCTCTTGTAATTGCAGAAGTCAAATGTGACTTGTATTCGTATTTCGTTACTGGTATATATTGAGTATTACAATTTTAATACAGTTTTCCTTTCTCAAAATGTGTATACATTTTTTTTGGCACTGTATTTTATTTTGCCTCTCTATAAATTCTGTTAGGTCTTTAAAAAAGTCTTTGATTTCACTTTTTATCACATTCATGTTCTATTTTTCATCTGAGTATATTTATATTTATAAAAGCTATTTTTAAGGTCTTTGCGTCTTTCCTCATATCTATTGAGACCTATTGAGTCTTTTTTCTACTGATTTTTCTCCTGGTTATGTGTCATATTTTCTTGCTTCTTTGTATGTCTAGTAAATTTTTATTGGATGCTTGAATTTTTAATTTTACAAAGGTGTTAGATTTTGTTGTCTTCCTTTAAAGAGTGTTGGACCTTTTTCTGGAAGACAGCTAAGTTACTTTCGGATGTTTGATCATTTTGAGGTTTGTTTTTAAAAGCAGGTCTAGAGTAACCTTTATTCTAGAATTAATTTTGTTCTAACATGTGGTCCTTCTGGGTCCCCTACTAAATGCCCCTTATAATCAATCAGGTCTCCACTCTGGCTGGAGGGAATGTAAATTATTCTTGTCCCATTGTGAACTATAGGAAATGTTCATCTTACAGGTCTCTAGTTATTATTCTTTGATGGAGAGTTATTCTTGCCTTGCCTCATAGGGTTTCACATTATATATATGTGCTCAGATTATTATTCAGCTAAAGACTCAAAGCGAATTCTATGTAGACTTCTGGAGTTTTTTTCTTTTGTTTGCATCATTTTGTTCTTTCCTGGACTCTGCCCTAAAATTCTAGCTGCCTTGGCCTTCCTGAGCCATGATCTCTGGCTTCTCAGCTCAGTGGGATCATTGGACTCTGTGTCCAGCAGCCTGGTGACTGCCTCTCAGCAGTAAGCTGGAGCGGTCACAGGGTTTGACGCATGTCTTTCCCTTTGTTCAGTGATCACAGTCCTATAATGCCTGTCGTCCAATGTCTGAAAATATATTTATCTAAGATTTTCTTGTTGCTTACAGTAGGAGAATATTCTGGACCATCTTCCTCCTGCATTGTCAGAAGCTCGACACTCAGTCTGTGTGTTTAAACTGATGAGGCTCTGGCCTCCATTAGAGCTGCAGCTGCCTGTGCTACCACCAGCAATGCCTGGGGTCCTGTGGAATGCATATGTATTGAGTGTGAACTGTGAAGCAAACTCCCCCTCTTCACTCCCTGCCCTTTCTCCCTTGCCTTTTACAGAAAAAGTGTGAGCGTTACTGGGCCCAAGAACAGGAGCCACTGCAGATTGGGCTTTTCTGCATCACCCTGGTGAGCTGGGGCACAGGTGGAAACAGCGTTTAATGGAGTCTTAGATGTTGTGGGAACTTTCATGGAAGATTCTCAGGGTGTGAAAGCTTTTGGGCTGGGCACAAAAGGAGAACAAAAGGGCACAAAACATTTCCCACAGTCCTCTCACACTGCAAGGAACTCTCTGGTATTAATATGCAAACAGTCATAACTCAATATATGCATTGCTTTTGCATTTTAACCATGATCATGGTTATGTCTATAAATATAAATGCACCTGGTTAGGTTCTTAAATCTTTATGTCCATTCCCATTTCAAAACAACTCAGGAAAATCTCTCACCTGATGTGATGCACACAGTTGGTAGTAAAACTTGTTTTACACACAAAGAAATCTTTTTTTTTCCCCACTGTAAATAAGCTTATTTAGGTTTTTAATTATGGTTCCTCTTTCTACCCTCTGTCAAATATTTGCTTCACAAAAGCCATGGGGGATGTTTGGGCTAACTTAATTTTTAAAAATATGTTGTTCATACTTGATTTTAAATCAGAAATGCATTGCTTTCTATAAACATATCTTTGTGCACTTGCGATCTTTGTTCTCCTCCCTCTTCTCTCCTGCCCCCATCCGCAGGCCAGGGAGACATGGCTGAATGAAGACATCATACTCCGGTCCCTTCAGGTCACCTTCCAGAAGGTACTAAAAGGGGAGGAAGAGGTTCCCACACAGGGAGAGCTGTTTCCTGTCTGTTTTCTCATCTGTAAAATGGGCATTAACAGTAGTATCCATCTCCTCAGTTATTATCTGTTGGATTTAAAAGGAAGGTGTTCAGAATTGGGCCTGACATGTGGTAGGTGCCCAATAAATGCTTTTCTTTCTTTTTTTAAATATTCTTTGCCACACTTTTCTTGTGTTTTAGAAATATCGTTCTGTGTACCAGCTGCAGTATATATCCTGGCCGGACAGAGGAGTCCCCAGCAATCCGGACCATGTGCTCGCCATGGTGGAGGAAGCCCGTCACCTCCAGGGCTCTGGCTCCAGCCCCCTTTGTGTTCACTGCAGGTTAAGTAGATGGGCTTTACAGAGGTCTGGTGAGACAGAGGGGCCAGGAAGTGGGGGAGGGAGGTTTGGAGCTGGTCTTGCGGTTTGAGTGCCTGAGGCCACACTTGCTCTTGCTGCATCACCTGAAATTGTTAGCATTTATTGAAGGCAACCTGCCTGATGGGTAGCAAGCACACAGTTGATGCTAAACAAATGTAAGCAATTAAAAAGTTTTTTCTTTTAAATTATAACCTGGGGAATCTGGGAATTCAAAGGTGCTGCAGGAAACCCCCCATTAGGGCCCCCACCCCCAAATGCCCACTTGAAAAGGGCTGTGGGCGGGCCCCCACCAAACTCTCTCTTCTTGCATTTCAGCGCGGGCTGTGGGCGAACAGGCGTCTTGTGTGCGGTGGATTATGTGAGACAGTTGCTCCTAACCCAGGTATGAAGAGGCCACGCATGCGTGCCTGTGCAGCGTGATCCCCTGCCCAGGAGAGCCTGCTCATGAGCGCTGTCTCTCTGCCCCAGATGCTCCCACCTTATTTCAGCCTCTTCGATCTGGTCCTCGAGATGCGGAAGCAGCGGCCTACAGCTGTGCAGACAGAGGTGTGAGCCTCAGATTCCCCCTTCCAAGGACATGTCCCACCTCCTTTGTCTTCCCTTCTTGACGACCCCTCTTCCTCTTCCAGGAGCAATACAGGTTCCTGCACCACACGGTGGCCCAGATGTTCTTCTCAGCACTCCAAAATGCCAACCCCCAGTCCCAGCACCTCAAGGAGGTACCAAGACCCCCTTCCCACCCTTCCATACACCAGCATCTTCAGACCAGAACCCAGAGCACAGGTCTAGGACCACCCCATCACATATCCAGCCCTGGCCTCCTTTGGGGGCCACGGACTGACTCACTAGATGTCTACCTTTGACCTCCTCCTTGCTCCCTTATCAGCCTGTTCCCTCTTCAGCGTACCCCACAGTGATCTTCATCAGGGGCCTGGCCAGTTTCCCTGAAGCCTCATGCCCTTACCCTCCGGTCTTTTCCAGAATTGTGCCCCACTCTATGACAATGCCCACTCCCTCCGGACTTCCCTGGCCCTTTCTGCCATGCCCCGCCCACCTGGCGGGGTCCTCAGGTACCCAGCTCCAGCCCTTCATTCTTCCCTTTGCAATTTCTCACGCTCAGCTCTGAGGCTAACCCTTTCCTCACCCTTGAAACGCTATTCCTGTCCTTGCTGTTCACTTCAGTAAATATTCGCTGGCCCTTTGAACTGAGCTCTGGGAACCTGCCCCATTAGGACTCCTTAATCCCCAGAGATCCCATGCCTCTTTGCCTCTAAGGCTAGCCCTGCGGTCCAGTGTTAACCCTTCCCTCGCTCCCCTAGTCATTCATTAATTCAGCAAATATTTTTTGACACCGCCCACTTGACATGAGTGCTGCGGACGTTGAGTTGACCCTCCTTGGCAACAGAAATTACGCCCAATCGTCCTTGAGACTGGCTCTCCATTTTGAGGCTATCCTTTCCTCCTCTTTAGATGCCACTTCCTCATTCTTTTATCCAATAAACAATTACACAGAAATGACCTCTCCTCAAAACCAATGCCTTGCCCCATTCCTCTGCCAGGCTGGCCCCTTCCCTCCTTCACTCACTTACCTTGCTGGGAGCTGAGACAGGCAAACAAGAGCCCCTTACCCAGAGACCCCGCCCTCTCCCCCCAGACCTGCCTGCTCCCAGCCCCCAGCCTTGCGCCGCCTGGGGCGGGAAGGAAGCGGAGGGTTTGTGGGCTGAGCACTCTACCCCACCCGGCCCTCCCTCAGCTCGACGGTTTCACTTCCTCCCTGCCTCCCCAACACTGCAGGAGCATTTCAGTGCCGGGGCCCCGGGCCCTCGCCATGGCTAACACGTACGCGGTGGTGCAGAAGCGCGGGGCCCCGGCCGGCACCGGGTCGGGGTCCGGGGCACAAGGCACGGAGGGGACTCCGCTCTACAGCCAGGTTATGCCGCGTGCCCGGCGGACGCAGGCGCCCGCGGAGGACGCACGGGGGGTGCTGCCCGGCCGCGGTGAGTCGGCCTGGCGCTGGGCTGGGAAGGGCTGGCCCCCACCTGCTCCTTCTCGGGACCCCATGCTGCTGGATCTCCGTCCCCCAGGCCAGACTGGCCACCGCCCGGGGCTGCTGCCCGCTGGTTGGTCACGCCCGGAAGTGGGCCCGGGGCTGGGTGAGCTTCTCCAGAGATGCCATCTCTTCTGGGCGGGGGTCTTGGACCTGGCGGTGCCCCGGGTGTACACCCCTCCCGATGGGCCCGGTCCCGCGCTCCTAGCCAGACCTATCCGACCCGGTGGAGGTCTCTGCCCTGGGCTGGTTCTGGCACTCCACGGGCGGCGCGAACTGATGCATGGGGTGTGGTGTCCTGCCCACAGTTCCTGCGGACCCCAGCCCTGCTGCGCCTGGCGCCTATGAGGATGTGGCTGATGGATCTCAGACCGGTGGGCTAGGTAAGTAAGACAAAGCCCAAGTAGCTGGGACTCTGCGACTTGGGCTGAATCCCTGCAGTTTGGGTTTTAGGAACGGTAGCATGAGGCTCAGGCCCTCAAAGTCCTATGGATGGGGCTGCAGTGAGCCAGGAGAGCCTGGAGGCGCAGGGGTGGTCTTCCACAAGTTGCCTACCTTTCCACATCTCCGCTTCTTCATGAGACCCACCATGCCCTTCCTCTCCCAGGCTTCAACCTGCGCATCGGAAGGCCTAAAGGGCCCCGGGACCCGCCTGCCGAGTGGAGCCGGGTGTGAGTGCTGCGCCCAGGCCTGTCTGCTACTCCACGTGGTTGCCTGGATGTTGAGGCCATGCTCTGCTGTGTGAAGTGTTGGGCATGGGAAGGCTGGGCTTGGATCAAAATAAAATTTCTCAGGGTGGGAAATGTGGGGGTTTTGTCCCAGTGATTATAGCATTCAAGGCTTGAGGCTGGGGGAGGTAGTGGGAGATAACGACTGGTGAGGCTACACTGAGCAGATTCAAAAATGAGCATAAGGAATGGGCCCATCCCCAAGTGCTCCCCAGTTGTGAAGAAGAGAGTGGACAGATGGGATTCTAGAGACTGCCCCCATTACCATATAATAGACTAGTTCATCTCAGTGTCTATGTCTCCCTCACGCAGACATTCAGCTGATGACACAGGGAGATGGATGGACCCTGACAAAGACTGATGGACTCCCCCACCATTCAGACAGATCCAAGCTAGGCATGCCAACAGCCAAGTAGGCTGATTTCAGACAGACTGGTAAAAAGATCTTTAAATGGGCAGACAGACAGATGGACACCAACCTCGACAGGTAGATAGCCATACCTCTAGACAGCCAGACCTTCAAAGGGTCAGTCCACAGCTGGATGGATGGATCTCCAGCCAGAGAGAGAGATGAACCAACAGCCTGACAGACCACCCCAGCACAAGAGACCACCAAAAAGACAGACCCCCCTCTCCCAGCAAGGTAACCAGACAGACACCAGCCAGATGGATCACTAGCTGGACAGACTCCCAGACAGATATAAACAGATCCCTCCTGAACAGACAAAGGCAACCTCTAAGCTAGCCAGATCCACCCTCAGGTGGGAGGACAGACTCCTAATTAGCTAGAAGTATTCCCAGCCAGACACCAGCCACATAGACCCTTGATTGCACAGACAATGCTTGGTGGCAATGAATTAATTTGTCGAGTGCTGTAAGGTCTCTGAATGAGAAGCAGCTCAACCAGCAGAAACCAGGACTTCTAAGGAAACCTAGGGATTCTCCAGTTTAATGGGGAACAGGAGGCCAGCATCATCTGGAGTCCAAACTCTCAGGCAAGGACTGGAGCTAACCTTGATGGAAGTGGCAGGAGGGAGACTCCAGGGCTGCTGGTAAACAGGAGAGTCAAGGTGTGTTTAGAAGCCCTAAGTTATTAAGTGAATACAAATAGCTAACACTGACTTAGCACATAGATTGTTATTAATCTTCACAGCAACTCTACAGTAAAGGTGACGAGAAAAATTCTGAGATGTCCTAAATTAAATTACAGCAGTCAGGAGAGTGAGAGAAAGAGACAAGAATGATTAACTGGTTAATAGCTATGGGCCAGCTAACAAAAGACTGCTCACATTCCTGAATGTAAGTTGGAGATTTGAATAAACTTCTGTAGAGACCACCAGACCCCACAGCATCCTGCTTAAGCATGAACTTTCAGGACTATTGCCCGGTGCCAATCAAAAGTAGTAAATATTTCTTCCTTACAGACTGTGCACCTATCCTAGAACTGTCCTCCATCTTCACCCCTTCCCACCCTCTTATCTGGAGCCAATATAAATTCTTTCAAAACAACTTACACCTTTATTCACCGAAACATAATGTATAAAAGTGCCTGTCAACTCCAGGACGGCAGACAGGTTGCCTTCTCCACCTAGCCCTGCTGCTGGTGGTTTAGACTGCATGGCCCAGGAACTGCCGTTTTCTGGCTAGCATTTGACTCAATAGGCTCTTTCTTTCAGAAAAGTTTTGACTGTGAAAGTTTTTGTTTAAGGAGGTAACTTTTTATCCCCACTTCCCGTAGCCCAGTGATAACTGCAATCATTTAATGTTTCTTTAAACATTTAGGCCTGTACCATAATGGTTAATAGCTTGGACTCAGTCACTGACTAGTATGATCTTGCACAAATTTCTTTGTCTCTCCTTGGTTACATTTCCTAGTCTGTAAAATGGTGACAACAGAGTTATCTTTATCCTAGGGTTGCCACATAGGTGATTGTTCAGAGCAAGAGTGAACCTGGATTTTTACAACAGGCGTAGAAAGGAAGATTTCTTATTTTTTCAGGGATTATCCCCACAATAATATAGAATTCTATATACTTATAGTTGGAATGATAATATTGAAAGCTCTTCCTAAGACCTAAATAAATGAAAGTAAATTTGATTATGCATTCTCCTGCTTTAAACCCAGTGGCTCTAGTCTTTGATAACAGTTGCATTTTAAATCAGTGGGCAGAAAATGGTTTATTCAACATAGGTTATTAAGATAATTAAGTAGTCATTTAGGAAAAAAAGTTTGAGCCATACATCATAACTTACAGTGGAATAAATTCCATATGCACCAAAGATTTAAATGTAAAATATTAAACCATAAAAGTATTAGAATAAATTATGGGAAAATGTCTTTATAATCTTGGACTGCAGCAGTCCTTGCAAACTATGGAATGACAAATCAGAAACCCAAAAGAAATTTCAATAAATGTTAATGCATAAAAATATTCCAACCGTACAAAAATCATCCATAAGCACAGTCAGAAATGTCAATGTAAGAAATCCAAACCTGTAGAGAATCTTTATGAGTTTACTCAAGCCAAACTGACAATAATTGCCCAGAAGCAAAATCTCAATGGATAGAGAAAATGTTCCAGAGATTGGCAGTTTTGTAGCTTATTTTATACATTAAAAGTAGGAGCTGTAAGGAAGGTTACATGAAATCCATTGGTGATATATTAATAAGAGGGCAGGAAAAAGCAAAATAAGAGGAAATCTCTGGGATTGGATA
This sequence comes from Hipposideros armiger, assembly GCF_001890085.2. Lineage (NCBI taxonomy): Eukaryota > Metazoa > Chordata > Mammalia > Chiroptera > Hipposideridae > Hipposideros > Hipposideros armiger. The sequence continues at coordinate 557,767 of NW_017732053.1, read as the reverse complement.
AAAAATAAAATAGACACTTCTTTTACATTGATGGGTACAGGATAGTTAATAACGTTTACAGCACATAGAGGTGGTATTCGGGCAACAAGATAACAATGAGGGGTTCTGTGGTCTCCTGCCCTGATGCTGGTGGGGTGTGTCCTGAAGAGTCTGGAAAAGATTACTCTGACCTTTCAAAGGTCTGTTATCTTGGAAAAGACAACAACAGACAGGCTCACCTAAGGTAAAGATTGACTTTTGTCAAGGAAGCTACAGGCCTAGGAGATGACTACCCGCCATGACCCACTGTTAGTTAGGGATTTTTATGTTCAAACCTTCTTATGTGGTAACTTTTGGTCTCTAAGTTTTCAGAGCCTGCCATGCTAGCCTCCCCTGAGCTTGTCAGTTTAGTTTGTAGCCCCTTTTCTGTCCACAGAAAATTAATGACAAACTTGAAAAAAATTTGTAAGTGAGATCAAACGGCTAATTTTCTGAGAGGTAAAAGCTCCTATGAATCAGTAAAAGCCAAAAACTCAAAAATGTGTTATGATGCCCTATCTCATGTGTAATTAAAAAAACATGAAAATTAGAGCTATACTGAGATAGTCATTTCCACTTACGTTAGCAAAGATGAAAACATTTAATGGATTGTGTGGACTGAGATGTGAGGAGACAAATGTTCTCATATAGTGCAGGTGGGGTATAAATTCATACCTCTGTGGAGAACACTTTAAAAATATCTGTTAAAATTAAAAATGCATGTAGTATTTGAACCAGAACTTTCATTTCTAGGCATTTATCTTACATGGGTACTCACAGAACTCCAAATGACTATTTCACCAGCTTAGTCACTGTATCACTATCTATAGTAACAGAAGATGAGAAACACTTTAAATCTTCTTGGCAGGGCCCTGGTGAAATAAATGCTACAATGGAATATGCAGCTATAATAAAAAGGAATGAGGACACATATGCACTGGTATGGAAATCTCCAAATCACATGGTACAAAAAAAGAGTATATTAACTTATATTAAAATATATATTTTATATGAACATACATACATATGATTTTCCTTGGATATGCATAAAATATCTTTGGAAAAAGCACAAGAAACTTGAGGGAAGACTGGACGTCTAGGGTCCCTGTTCTGCAGCCCTGTGCTGGTGCTCCAGCCTCCCTGCCTTCTTTCACTTCTTCAAACTCTCCATGCTTAGCATTTGTGTTTGTTGTCCTGTCTCCCCAGAGCCTTGAGTGACTCTCTGGCCCTTGTGTGCACCAAGGTCCCTCCTGGTACTGCTGTGGTGCCCTGGGGCCCCACATTTATCCCTGTCCCCCCTGTACTCAGAGTGAGGGCTGGCCTGCCTCCACCTGGTCACGTCGTTGGTTGACCAAAAGTGCCTTGAAATGAATCCTCCCCCTTCTGTCCAAGGACCTTCATTCGATGAATAAGGTGATGTATAAATATCTAGCCACCGCTCCTCATGCAGGATAACGGAGGAGTATGTTTCATGGGCTCCCAGGAGAACTGAGCTTCAGTTGCCTGTGGTGGGAGGTGGCATGTTATCATACCCTTGACCGGTTGCCTCTCCTTTCCTGTCTCACTTCCTCCCTGAATCTGTCAGATAAGCAACTTGCATTCAAACGCTTGTGTCAGTCTGCATCTGGAACCCCACTTTCCTGCTCCAGACGCTGCCTTGCCCCATTACTCTGTTTCCTCAAAAGAGCTGATCCTATGTTGAATCCCACTCTCCTCTCTCTCCTCTTTCTGCTGCTTTCTTTCATGAAACTGCTGCTAATAAATCCACAGTGTCCTCTGTGTTGCTAAATGCCAGGCCTGTCATACTCATCAGTCATCAGTGTTTGACTTTCTCAAAACACTTAGTTCACTTGGGTGTTTGGACCCCATACTCACCTCCTTGCTGGCCTCACCATCACTCTTTCATCATTTCTTGCTGTTTGCTCCCCACCTCCCTGACCCAGACCTTGGACCATGGACCTCTAGTTATTGATCCAGCTCAAATATAGAGCACAGAACTCCATATCTCAACATCTCCACTTGAATATCCCAAACTTCATATTTCCAAAATTGAAGTCCTGATCTTCCTACTCAAACTGACTCCACTGAGAATGGAGCTCCCTCATCCATTTCCTGTCATCTAAACCTTTCTGCCATCCACCTTTGACCCTTATGTAAGCTATTGGCAGAGCCTATCAATTCTACCTTCAAAATATACCCAGGATCTGACTATCTCTTTACCTCCTCTGCCATTACCTGCTCCACCAGCCCCATTTCCTGCCTAGATTATGCAATATCCATCCTCAACTGGTCCCCTTGCTTCAGCCCTTGCTTCCCTGAAGTCTGTTCTCACACAGAAGCAGGACTGAACCCTTTGTGACTGAAGCCAGGTCATGACACTTATCTGCTCAGAACCCTCCTGTGGTTCTGTTGTCACTCAAAATAAGTGCCAAGGGCTGCTCATGGTCTCCACACACAGAAAGGCCCATGTCACCTCTCTAGCCATGTCCCTGAGATGCTCTCACTCCCTGACATCACTCCACCCAATTTTGGGAGACAGTTCTGGCTCTCTAATATCCCTGCATGGCCGGACAGAGCACTGATTATCTTTGCAAGGATGACTGAACAGCAAATTAGAAACAGACACTTTTCAGAGTGGCAAAGTCCTCTCTTCTGCAGATTAGCTGGCTCTTCCACAAAAAGGCCATATATGCAAAGTGAACCCCAAACACTGAAGGAGCCGAGAGAATGAGGCAGACAAGTCCAGCTTGTCAGTTAATGAGTTTAACAGGGAACTTATGTACAGAAACATGGTTGGGGAAGAGGAGAGCAGCAGGACCTTCAGGTCTCTGTCTCTTTCACCTCAGACCATCCGCTTACGTCTCTGCTTAGGAATAAACCTAGTGCTAGGAAGGGAATACGTGGGTGCTCGGGTGATGGGACCAGATACCAGGAGGCCCTGGCACCAAGGTGACCTAAGAGATACAAGGTGTGATCAAACAATACAGTGAGTGTTTAAATTAAAAATAAAATTATTACAGTAAAAGACACATTGCCTGCCATTAATCTCCCTCAAAATACTCTCCCTCGCTTCAGACACACTTATCCCATTTTTTTTTCACTTTCTGAAGCAGTTCTGGAAGTTCTCATTCATGAGCATCTAGTTGCGCTGTCGTGGCTGCCTCAATGTCCTGAATCATTTTGACTTTGGGGAAGAGACAGAAGTTGCACGGTGCCAGATCTGGTGAATAAGGTGGATGAGGACACACCGTAATGTTTTTATTTGACAGAAATTGCCGTATACCAGAAGCGATGTGTGACATGGAGCATTATCATGATGGAGGATGATTTACAGCACACTTTAAAACACACCTTCTCTCAACCATAGCTCACACCTGACTGACTGCACTGCATGAGTTGAAACTTGTCACACACTATTACTAAGGTTCCCGTATTGAAGATGCCTTTCCATTGGATGGCACTCGGCAGCAGCATTCACCATATTTTGTGACCACAACGGAAAGACTCCTTGTCCCAGAGGAAGGATTAATAGAAACTCTGTAATTACCCTAGAGCCTCTGTACACATCCCAGAGCCCATCCCAGGGGAAGGGAAAAGGATTGGAGTCAAGGGTTCAGGTTCAGTAAATGGCAGATTAGCTTCAAGATTGAATCAGCTGTGTCCACACACCTGCAGTCCAGGATGACATGCCCAGAGACCCATTCCTCTCTCCCAAAGATGCTTGCATCACAGGAAAATGAGTAATTTCTCTCTGGAGAAGAGGAGAGGTAGGTTATCTGCAGCCCTGATAAAAATCTCACAGCCTCCTAATTTAGGGGTTCCTCTCCTTTGATGCAAACCCACTACATGCACAGGCGAGAGTCACATCCCCCCCATGGGGAGTAGGGGCTTCAGAAGGTACTATTTTGACTGCTGTTTTTACTGTAAGTGATGAATGATTTCTTTGTCCAGAGCTCTAAGGAGGTATATCCATATATATGAAACTGAGGTAGGCTAACCTGTTAGCTCTTTCTTTTTTTTTTTTAAGGTTAAGTTTTTAAAATTTTTATTGTGAAATAAAAAATTTTTTAAATTAGTTTCAGGTGTACAACACAGTGCAAGTTATACTTTTTACTCCTCAAAGTGACAACCCCCTTACCCAGTCTGCCGCCTCACTTTCCCCTCTCCCCCATATGATACATATCTATTACAATTCCCTTGACACCACTCCCACACTATACTTCACGTCCCGTGACTATATATCTATATCTATATCTATATCTATATCATCTATATCTATATATCTATATATATACATATATACTCACTTATAGTTGACATACAATATTATACAACATCAGCTTCAGGTGTACAGTGCAGTGATCAAGCCTCTACCCCACCCATGAAGTAGTCTCCCTAACAAAACATGTGGCCATCTGACACCCTACAAAATATTTACATTATTAATTATATTCCTCAAACTGTCTTTCATATCCCTGTGGCAATATTGTAATTACCTATTCATGCTGTCTAATCCCATCGCATTCTCCCTTATCTCCACACCCTCCCAACTAGCAAACATCAGTCATTCCTCTGAGACCATTTTTGTTTATTTTGCTCGTTCATTCAGTTTTTTAGATTCCACATATAAGTGAGATCACATGGTACTTGTCTTTCTCTGACTGACTTATTTCACTTAACATAATAGTCTCTAGGTCCATCCATATCGTTGCAAATGGTACAATTTCATTCTTCTTTATAGCGGAGTAATACTCCATTGTATAAATGTACCACAGTTTCTTAATCCAGTC
>NW_017732053.1:526233-551404 GCF_001890085.2 Hipposideros armiger | reverse complement strand
GGGATTGATTTCCTGATTTCTTCTTCTGATAGTTTATTATTGGTGTATACAAATGCAACTGATTTCTGAATGTTAATTTTGTATCCTGCTACCTTACTAAATTCATTTATCACTTGTAACAGTTTTCTGGTGCAGTCTTTGGGATTCTCTATATATAGTATCATGTCATCTGTATATGATGACAATTTTACTTCCTCCTTTCTAATTTGGATGCCTTTTATTTTATTTTCTTGTCTGATTGCTGTGCCTAGAGATTCCAGAACTATGTTGGATAGAAGTGGTGAAAGTGGGCAGCCTTGTCTTGTTCCTGATCTTGAGGGGAAAGTCCTTAGCCTTTGTGCATTGAGTATGATGTTTGCTGTGAGCTTATCATATATGGCCTTTATTATGTTGAGATATGATCCCACTATTCCCACTTTGCTAAGAGTTTTTGTCATAAATGGCTGCTGGATTTTGTCAAATGCTTTTTCTGCATCTATTGATATAATCGTATGATTTTTATTTTTCATTTTGTTAATGTGATGTTTATGTTAATTGATTTGCGGATACTGAACCAACCTTGCATACCAGGAATGAGTCCCACTTGATCATGGTGTATGATCTTTTTAATGTGATGCTGAATTCGGTTTGCTAGTATTTTGTTGAGGATTTTTGCATCTCTGTTCATTAGGGATATCAGCCTGTAGTTTTCTTTTTTTTATATATCTTTGTCTGATTTTGGGATCAGAGTAATAGTGGCCTCATAAAATGTGCTTGGGAGCCTTCCCTCCTTCTGTATTTTTTGGAATAGTTTTAGGAGAATAGCTATTAATTCTTTTTTGAATGTTTTGTAAAATTCGCCTGTGAAGCCATCTGGTCCAGGACTTTTGTTTGTTGGACGATTGTTGATTACTGATTCAATTTCTTTGATAGTAATCAATCTGTTCAGGGTTTCTGTTTCTTCTTGGTTCAGACTTGGTAGATTGTAAGCTTCTAGAAATTTATTCATTTCTTCCAGATTGTCAAATTTGTTGGCATATAATTACTCATAGTATTTTTTTTACAATTTTCTGTAGTTCTGTGATATCTGTTGTCACTTCTCTTTCATTTCTGATTTTGTTAATTTGGGTCGTCTCTCTCTTTTTCTTGGTGAGTCTGGCTAAGGATTTGTCGATTTAGTTTACCTTTTCAAAAAAACAGCTTTTGGTTTCATTGATCTTTTGTGTGTTTTTTTTGGTCTCTATTTCATTTATTTCTGCTCTGCTCTTTATTATTTTCTTCCTTGTACTCCCTTTGGGCCTGTTTTGCTGTTCTTTTTCCAGTTCCCTTAGGTGTAAAGGTAGTCTGTTGATATGAGATTATTCTTGTTTCTTTAAATAGGACTGCAATGCTATGAATTTTCCTCTTAGGACTGCTTTCACTGCATCCCATAGATTTTGAGTTGTTGTGTTTTCATTGTCGTTTGTCTTGAGATAGCTTTGGATTTCTTCCTTGATCTCATGTTTGACCCACTCGCTATTTAGTGGCATGTTATTCAGCCTTCATGTATTTGTGTGCTTTCGAGGATTTCTTCTTACAGTTGATTTATAGTTTCATAGCATTGTGGTCGGAGAAGACCAATTTATTGAGACTGGTTTTGTGGCCTAACATGTGGTCTATCTTGGTAAATGTTCCATGTGCACTTGAGAAGAATGTATATTCTGTTGCTTTGGGGTGAAATGCTCTAAAAATATCGATTAAATCCAACTGGTCTAAAGTGTCATTTAAGGCCACTGTTTCCATGTTGATTTTCTGTCTGGAGGATCTGTCCATTGGTGACAACGTGGTGTTGAAGTCCCCTACTACGACAGTGTTACTGTTGATCTCTGTCTTTATGTCTGTCAAAATCTGTTTTATGTATTTAGGAGCTCCTATGTTGGGTGCATAGATGTTTACTAGGGTTATGTCCTCATGTTGAATCAATCCTTTTATTATTATGTAGTGTCCTTCTTTGTTTTTTATTTTAGTCTTCATTTTAAAATCTATTTTGTCTGAAATAAGTATTGCTACTCTAGCTTTCTTCTCATTTCCATTTGCGTGAAATATCTTATTCCATCCCTTTATTCTCAGTCTGTGTGTGTCTTTTGATCTGAGATGAGTCTCTTGTAGACAGCATATGCATGGGTCCTGTTTTCTTATTTACTCAGCCATTCTGTATCTTTTGATTGGAGCATTTAGCCCATTCACATTTAAAGTGGTTATTGATAGGTGCATATTTATTGCCATTTTGCTATTTGTATTTCTGATCTTCCTGGGTTAGCTTGTTTTCCCCTTTCTTCTGTTTAAAAAAGCCCTTTTAACATTTCCTGCAATGCTGGTTTGGTGGTAATGAATTTCTTAAGCTTATTCTTTTCTGAGAAGCTCTTTATCTCTCTTTTAATTTTAAGTGATAACTATGCTGGGTAGAGCAATCTTGGTTGTAGGCCTTAATTTTGCATCACTTTGAATATTTCTTGCCACTCCCTTCTCGCCTGCAGAGTTTGTGTTGAAAAGTCAGCTGTTAGTCTTATAGAAGTTCCTTTGTATGTAACCTGCTGTCTTTCTCTTGCTGCTTTTAGGATTCTGTCTTTGTCTTTAACCGTTGCCATTTTAATTATGATGTGTCTTGGTGTGGACCTGTTTGGGTTCAGCTTGTTTGGAACTCTCTGCACTTCCTGGGCTTGTATGTCGATTTCCTTCACCAGGGTAGGGAAGTTCTCAGTCGTTATTTCTTCAAATACATTCTCGATCCCTTGCGTCTTCTCTTCTCCTTCTGGTATTCCTGTGATGTGAATGTTTGATGTTGTCCCACAGGTCTCTTAAAGTATTTTCATTGTTTTTTATTCTTTTTCTTGTTGTTGTTCCAAGTGGACTTCTGCTATTTTGTCTTCTAAATCAGTGATCCAATCCTCTGCTTCATCTAATCTGCTGGTGATTCCTTCAAGTGTGTTCTTCATTTCAGTTATTGTATTCTTTAGTTCTAACTGGTTGTGTTTTATGATTTCTGTATCCTTCTTTATGTCCTCCCTAAGTTCCTTAAACATTGTTATCATCAGTGTTCTAAACTCTGTCTCTGAAAAGTTGGAAACCTCTGTTTCATTTAGTTCCATTTCTAGAGGTTTCTTCTGATCTTTTACTTGGGACATGTTTCTTTGTTTCTTCATTCTGGCTGTCGCTCTGTGATTACTTTGATGTATTGGATAGATCACCAGTGAGCGAGTCTGTGTGCTGGCTCCACTGGTTCTCCAGCCACCCTCAGCCTCACCAAATTATTCCTCATTAGTGAGCAAAGAGAGTCCTCACTAATTTCTACTGCCAGCTATTGTAGAACTCCTCTTCCCAGCAAAGTAACTCTGGGGTGGTGAGCACGGTGTGGGGCTGGAGGATCTCTCTCCCAACCGGAGAAGCCTCCCCACCACTGAGGTGTCCCTCACGGGGTTCGCCCTCTCTCATCTCCGCCCCTCCTACCAGACTCGACGTGGCCTCCTCTTTAAGTCCTTCATTTAGAAGTTCTGTTCATCTAGTGTTCAGGGAACTTCCGAGGTTGAATATTTTATAAATTATTTGTAATTTTGGTGTGATCCTGGGAGGCAGTTAACACAGTGTCTGTCTATTCTGCCATCTTACTGGAAGTCCCTGTTAGCTTTCAAGGATGATCTAACCTCAGAGGCTTACACTCTCTAGCCACTGGTTTCCAACTTTACACCCACTAGCTTCTTTCCTCCTCTAATCACAGGCCTGCTCCTCCCTTAGACATTTGCATTGTTTATTCTTTGTCTGAAAAGGTTTTCCCCCATGTTCCACCTTAATATATTAGACATTTTACCTCTTAATGTTGTTTATTATTTATCTCTTCTGTCCAGAATATAAGCTCCATGAGGGCAGGTATTTTTTGCTTTGTTAACAGACAGCTACATTCCCAGTACCTATAACAGTGTCTGGCACTGAGTTGATGTGTAAGTTAATTTATCTCACACTATTTTTCCTAAGCTTTCTAATTTCTAATCAAATGTACCTTGTTTCACATGTGCCCTTAACTTTTCCATGCTAGTTCTTTGCTCACGTTGATCATCACCTAAGGATGGCCGAGCCGCTACCTGCTTGTTAAGAAGTCACTCAGTTCTAGGAGAGCAGTCCTCTGTGGGTCTCTTCCTCTCCTACACATCTTTGCTGGGGGTAGTGGGTTGAACATTCCCTCCCAAAAGATACGTCTAAATCCTAACTCTGAGAATATGTGAAGGTGACATGATTTGGGAAAAGGGTCTTTGTAGATGTAATTAAGTTAAGCGTCTTGATATCATACTGGCCTGGAATCCAATGACTTAAGTTTTTATAAGAGAAAGGAGCAGGAGATTTGAGACACAGAGACAGAGAGGGGAAGGCCGTTGGCGATAGAGGCAGAGATTGAATTGAGGCATGTACAAGCCAAGGATTGCCAGAGATTGCCAGCAAACCACCATAAGCTGGCCCTGGGACAGATTCTCCTTCACAGCCTCCTGAAGGAACCAACCCTTCTGACACCTCAATTTAAGACCTCTGGCCCCCAGAACTATTGTTTCAAACCACCCAGTTTGTGGTCATTTGTTATGGCAGCCAAAGGAAACTCGTATACTGGGTGTGCCAAAAATGCAAGGCTTGACCAGTCTTTACCTGGGCCATTCTGAACATCTTCTGACTTTGCTTCTCTTCTATATCTGGTGTTTGTTTTAGATTGTGAAATCTCTGAGAGAAAAACTAGGCCCTGTCTGTGGCTAGGTTTGTAAGTTTTAATTGCAGTGAAACAGAGCTGTTTCACACAGTGATGAAAACTTTGTTTCAGTTTCTTAATTCTTAATTCAATGCTCTTTTCACTTATCCCCATGCATATATATACGTGTATATACATCCCATTAGCTTCAGAAACAAAACATGGTATTGAAAGATGCTCCTGGATGTCAGGCAGTGGGTATCTGATCTCATGCAGCAGAAGAAAAGAGGGTGAAAAATGCCCACTTAACCTTCGGATCCTCAGCGAACTTCTCAAGTGTTAATATGCACAGGAATCCCTGAGATCTGGGGCTGCTGAGAGCCTAATAGCCTTTCATAGCTGGGCCTGGCTGGCCCTTTTTCCTGCTTAACTTGTTTAACTTACCATGGAGAACAGGGCCCCAGTTTTAAAAATCTCTGAGCTCCCTAGTGGGTTTAGTCGAGTTTTGAGTCAGTAAATATTTATTGACCTTAATAAGAAAGGAAAACCATTGGTGAGGAAGAGCTCTAAGGCATAGCTATGCCTAAAAGCCTGAAGTCGAACTTTTGTAACAACAGAACCAGCTCACAATGGTCCTATCCTGTTTAACGAGATACTGAGTTGCTTTTCAGAGACAACAGACCAAAGTCACATCCCTTTGCAGCTGAAGCATGTGCAGAGGAGAGAACTTTGACTGCCAGCTGCATCCAGAACCAAAGTCTTACCCCCCACCTCTACCCCCACTCCCGTCCATGGAACCAAAGGACAGTGACATGGCTGGAACATGAACACCAGATCCCTTTCAGAAGCAGAAGGTTCATTGTCCAGGAAGATCCTGTGTGGATGCCCCTTTACAATACTTGGCCAAGTTCCTCTGATTAAAACTCTTCCTCCAGGACTTCTGCACACTTGCTCCCCTAGCCCCTTAAAAACCCACCCTGAATGCTGGATGCAGGTGCTTGGGCCTTTGAGCATGAGCTTCCCCTTCTCCTGGATGGCACCATTCATAATAAAATAGCCAGTCTTTTTCCACTGCAGTTCTCAGTGTTTAGTGTTAGGCTTTGCTAGCACCAGGTGGACAAACTCTTTCTGTTCTGTGAACTTTCTCCACCCTGACCATCTTCGAGCAGGTCAAGGGCGGCCCCTATAGAGTGTGGGATTGGAACTCTATAGCAGGTTAGGAAGAGACTCCTAGGGGACGTGATACCTGGCTTGAGCCACAGTTACTGAGTTCAGTTACTTGTGCGGTAAGTTACCTAATAGTGAAAGTTAACCATATGTATACTCCTGGCCAAGCCATTGATGGGGAACCACGTAATATATGAATTGGTGCTTTTGGCAGTGGGAATATATTGGCAGTGGGAGAATACATTGGGGAACTGTGTTCAAGAATTAACAAATTTAGCAAATCAACTTAACTAGGAATCTACCCTGGGGGTGTATTCTCAAAAGTTCACTAAAAATGGTTTTCTCTGGAGCTAGGGGACAGTCTGCCCATGAAGGGGATCACCCTCTTGCGTAGTGCTATGTAATTATTAAAAGGAGCCCAGTGAAACGCTTCCCAAGGAGGATCATGAAAATGCAGACTTGTTCTGTGTGATCTGGTGGCACACTGGGGAGAACCAAGTGTGTTCACTGAATGAACCAGCGCCATTCACTGAATGAACTGTGGCCACTATCCTCTCACTTCAGAGAAGCTAAAACCTAAAGGGCTCTTGAGCAGGGTTCTGTTGTGGCTGGGCCCTACTTTTATGGGCTAATTTGCAAGCATAGAAAGAACACCCAATGGGCTGGCAAGAAGGATGAGGAAACCGCTTTTGAAGCATGGTTATATTCTTTCATTTATTTACACTGTCTGGTTTTCCACCCAGAAGCTGTGAGGCTGTTTCCTGGGACACCTGACCTCCCAGAAAATGTGCCCATGGTATATGCACCATCTCCAGTGTTGACATTTGGAAAATGGGGCAATCTCATACTGTTCCCCTGAACCTGGATCAGGTGTTTGGCCTTCTCTGCACTGAGGCTGAGCACAGCCCAGTTCAACCTTGCACAGAAAGGCAGCCTGGGTGCTGAGTGAGCATTGAAGGGAAGTCTGGGTGAGAAAAATAAGCCTCTGGCAACCATTTATTCAGCGGCATTTGTTAATTTGTTTGTTTGTTTTGCATAGATGATCTTAACCACGTAAGCACACTCGTCCCACCAAATTATGTGCCATACATACCTGTCACCCACAGCATAAAATGCCTAAAAGTGTTCTTTAAGTGACTGTATATTTTCCTGCTTTTCAGATAGTTTGATGATTGTTGGGGATCTGATAAAGAGTTATTTAAGTTGAGGGGCATTTTGACTGCACCAATATAATCAGACTCATGATTTAGAATAAACACCAACTGCGTGCACAGCTCTCATCATTAGCGCCTGTTTTCCATACAAGATTATTATTAAATTATATTTGCCTTTTTTTCCTAGAAAGACAATTTTAGGTGTCTAGAGAATTTCATGTCTGAAAAATGCTCATTTGAAGGTGCATTACAAAGAAATTTAGACTCCCCAGGACTGGGTCTCCCTGTGGTAATGAGCACACTATTAGAACAGCTGCACCATTTGCCGGAAGAAGACTGTGTGCCCCAGCCACTCCCTACCAGTCTGGGGCTCCTTTCTTCCTGTTCCTCCAACCCCCACCTCACAGTTTTCCCAACATCAGCTATGTCTGCATGTTTCCCAAATCCTAAGTTTCTTGATACATCCCGTTTTTCAAAGAGACACACATAACTTTTCTTTTAAGCAATTCAATTATGTGGTTCTAAGATGAATAGATATTTTTAATTATAATGTGGAACTGAGGACAAGTGTTTTGGGTAAGGGGGAAGTAAAAGAAATCATGGTATGTTAGAACTAGAAAGCACTGTGTTTTTTGGATGAGGGAAGGAGGCAGGTAGAGGGGAGGTGATCATTTAGGAGACAGGCATCAGTAGATGGATGTAAATAAGAATGAGGCAATAGAAATGGAGGTGCAAGTGCAAAAGTGTGAAAAAGCACACAGACGACTCTCTCAGGACTGGTCACTTGTAGGCAAGCAGGTTAAAAAGTTGTTTTCCTGGCAGCTGACACTTACACAGAACTAGAGTGTGTTTGGCGCAGAGTGCCTTGTTCCGCAGGGCAGCAAGGGCAGAAGGCATTGTAATGTGGGTCTAGGACTTGAGCAGGACTGACTGATTAATTCTGTCTTATTCACTCTAGATAATTCCTGTAAGTTTTGAGGATGGCTAGAGAAGATGCTCCCAGCCTGTGAGCAGAAGATGAGCCCACATCCTGTGTGGCCTACTGCCACAAGCCCGGGGAGGCTGCACATGAGATCCAGCTGAGGAGACTTGGGCCATGGGGAGAGCAGAGCAGGGTGGAGGTTTCAATGTCAGAATAGCCAGCCTCATTTCCGGTTCCGTGTGGTGGGCTCTGGCTTAAGGGACAGAATTGGTTTCAATGCCTTTGGCCACTCCAGGTCTCATTCCCACATTCACATCCATATGGGTGATGCTTCAAATGTGTGAAAGGAAGAACAGGGGGGCACCAGGGAACGGGGCTCAGCAGCGGAGCTGGGGGTTCATCTGCCTAGTGAATCTGCAGGAGTGGGGCACTGGTCCCTGGTCTCTGGTCTGTAATACAGGGTTGTTGGCAGTACAGGAAATAAGGCGCCAAGCTCTATGCACACTCCAGGAACAAGGTGTTCTATATCAGGAAGGTGTGGGAGCATGGAGATGCCTCCCCCTAAGGACATTCTATGCCATCTCCCTTTAACATCACCATGAGTCACAGAGAAAAAGGATGGACTGAGTGGGTCCTTCCCTTACTGACCCAGTACTCAAGCAATATTTATGAATAAATAATTTCCTTTCATGTCATTGATATGTTATATATATTTATATGTTTATACTTGGAGTTGTATGCCTTGCTTCGCTATTTCACCTTATCTTTTAGGGATCCACTGTCATGTGCAGTCTTTGAAGACATCACTGTGAAGGCAACATCATGTTCCATCTGGTGACAAGCACTTCACCAGCCTTGTTCACACTCTGCCTTGCCTGCAGGACTCATGGCACATATTTGCTTCATAGAATTTCTTTACTGTGCCCACATTTAGGAATATTTTTTCTATTAATAATCATGCTGAGAGATATATACATTTTCACTCCAAAGTGTGTATCTATTTGCTTAGATTGATTCTCAAAAATGGACTCTTTGGGTTAAAAATCAGCAAAGAAAGACAGCAGCAGCCAGGACATGCAGAGCCGACCTGGCCTCATAGCTGGGCCCTGGTGTCCTCCTGGAACATGAAGAGTGTCACAGAACATTCCTCAGGCAAGGCCACTCCAGGACCATGATGGAGCAAGACAAGAATGAGCCCCCTCTGTGCCCATGGCTGAGCACAGACAGAACACGATCATCGTCCAGGCCACAAAGATCAAACACCCCCATGCTGGCTACTCTGAGCCCAGCTGCTGCTCTACCAATCCCAGAGTCAGCCTTGATTCCTTCCTCCTGTCTTCTAGATAAAGATGCCCAGTTATAGAATTGCCCCCACTTCCTGACAGCATCCCAAGAAAGCCTTAGATCTTCTCCTCCAGGTCACCCAACCCAAGCCCTAATCTTATCCTAAGTTGCTCCTGACACTCTTACTGAGTGAAACATGAATTTCTGTGGTGTACATTCCCACTCAATGCAATGAGTGCTAAACCAAATTTGTTTACATGCAAATGGGATCTGGTGGTCTCTGGGGGAAAGGAACATGATTAAGACTCCATGTACAAACTGCTTTCCCAGAGGTTCTACCAAATTACATTCCCACCAGCAGTTGAACCCACTTGGTCTCCTCCCAGAATTGGTGAGATCAATGAAATGAAATGTGTTGCTGACCAAGAACGCTCTTTCTCCACCTGGTCAGTTGCTCCTCCACACCAGTGAGCACCTTCTTAGGATCTCCCACATGGAGGAAAGTCAGCCCTAATTGACATTCAGGTGAGTCAGCCAATTTCGCATCCCAAATACTGTCACTCCAAAGTGACTCATTCACTCTATAAATACAGAGTGCCTACAACGGCCTTGGGAATCGAGCAGTGAATAAAACAATCATGTCTCTCCTCTTTTGAACTACGGTTTCATTGCAGAGAGGAGACAGACAACAACAAAGCTAAAATATACATTCATAATGTGGACATATGTGCTATACCAGTAAGTGCTGTGATGAAAACTAGAGAGGAGAGGGAGAAAGGCCCCTGGGATGAGCAGGGACAGGATGTGCTATGTGAGAAGCGCTGTTCTCCACCAGCAATGTGTGTTGTGTCAGGGTCAGAGGGAGGCCAGTGAAACGACGGGTGGTATGGGCAGGGAGGAGGCAAGATTCATAAAGGATAACCACTCACGTCCTGGTACATAACCAATCAGATGACCTAAAGGATTTTAGAGTTAAATTTAACAAACTGATTCTAATATTCATCTGGGAGAGAAAATGTTACAACTACGCATAAGAAAAATTTTGAAAACAGTAGCAATTAAAATGGTTGCTGATCTTCCTAATATTCAAGAATGTTACTTGTCCATACACTAGCCAGGAACCACATATGGTTATTTAAAGTTGTGTTTAAGAAAAGTAGATAAAATTAAAAATCCAGTTCCTCAGTTGTACTAGTCACATTTCAAATGCTTAACAACCACTCGTGGTTTGAGGTGCCCTGTTAAACACAGGTCCAGAACATTCCACTACGACATGAGGTGCTACTGGACAATGCTACTCTGGAGGCTGACCATAGCTTTTGGCAGGTGTGGAGTTGGGTGTAGCATTGGGTCTCGGGACATGGGGCACAGCAATGTTTGCATGTGGGTTTGCATCTAACCTCTGTAGACAGTGGTCAGAGCTTTGTGGTGGACACGCACGTGAAGTTCTGTTTTCATGTAACAAGAGCAAGAGCAGAGGCGCCCTGGACTCAGCGATAGCCTGAGTTCTCTGTGCCCTCAGGCAGTCACTTGCATTCTTTGTACTCCAGTTGTTCTCACCTCACTTATCATAAATGACAAAATTTTTGGTTTCTCACCCATCTTCTAGCACAGCATGGAGAAGTCCTGTGACTTAAAGCAACACAAGGATAATTTTTTGATTCCTAGACCAACATTTTTGCCTCTAGAAGACTCACTGGGAGGAAATGAACTTGCTCACTGGCAAGTTCTAATAAGAAAAACACTGTGGCCCCTTCATCAATAACTTTCCAAATGACATTTTACAAAAATACAATTTTTTTATTAGCAAAGGGTGAAAGCTGCCCTAGGAGAAAAGGGGCAGCTGCTGGCCTGGGGCTCCATGAAGCCCCGTGAAGTGCAGAAGTAACCTTAATGCCCAAAACAAAGCCATTAAAGGCTTTTTAAACCCCCAAGTCCAGCTTTAAAATTTTTTCTTTATTAAAAAATTTTTTTTTATTCTTATTCTCCCACCCCCTCTTCTTTGGCAACCATCAACTTGTTCTCTATACCTGTGGTATGTTTCTGTTTTGTTTATTCACTTATTTTTATTTTTTTAATTCCACATATAAGTGAAATTATTCAGTATTTGTCTTTCTCTGTCTGACTTATCTCACTTAGCATAACATCCTCTAGGTCCATCCATGTTGTTGCAAATGGTGAGATTTCATTCTTTTTAATGGCCAAGTAATATTTCATTATATGTATGTATGTATATATACGAGTATGTATATGAGTATGTATATGTGTATACATACACACACACATACACCACATCTTTTTAATCCATTCACCTATTGATAGATATCTAAGTTGCTTCCATGTCTTTACTATTACTAGTAATGCTGCAGTGAACATGGAGCATTGGGGTGCATATATCTTTTCAAATTAGTGTTTTTGTTTTCTTTGGATAAATACCACAAAGTGGAATTTCCGGATCCTATGGGCTCTCTATTTTTAGTGTTTTGAGGAATATTTATACTGTTTTCCATAATGGCTGCATTCATTTACAACCCCACTAACAATGCATGAAGGTTCCCTTTTCTTTGCATCCTCACCAGCACTTGTTGTTTGTTGATTTATTGATGATAGCCATTCTGGCAGGTGTGAGGTGACATCTCATTGTAGTTTTAATTTGCATTTCCCTGATGATTAATGATAGTGAGCATCTTTTCATATGTCTATGGGGCATTTGTATGTCCTCTTGGGAAAAATGTCTATTCAGGCCCATTACCCATTTTTTAATCAGAATGTTTAATTTTGTTGTTGTTGTTGCTAAGTTGTATGAGTTCTTTATATATTTTGGACATTAAACACTTATTGGATGTATCATTTGTGACTATCTTCTCCCGTTTAGTAGGTTATCTTTGTTTTATTGATGGTTTCCTTTCTTGTGCAAAAACTTTTTAGTTTGATGTAGTCCCATTTGCTTATTTTTCTTTTGTTTTCCTTGCTTGAGGAGATATGTCCAAAAAAATATTGCTAAGAGTGATGTCTAAGAGTTTACTGCCTATGTTTTCTTCTAGGAGTGTTATAGTTTCAGGTCTAACACTTAAGTCTTTAATTCATGTTGAGTTTATTTTTTATATGGTGTAAGAAAGCGATCAGATTTCATTTTTTGCATGTATCTGTCCAGTTTTGCCAACACCACTTATTGAAGAGACTGTCTTTACCCCATTGTATATTCTTGCCTCCTTTGCCATAGATTCTTTGACCATGTTAGTGAGCGTTTATTTCTGGGCTCTCTAGTCTATTCCATTGTTCTATATATGGTTTTATGCCAGTACCATACTGTTTTGATTATTGTAGCTTTGTAGTATTTTTTGATATCAGAGAACATAATACTTCCCACTTTGCTCTTTTTCAAGATTTATGTGGTTGCTTGAGGTCTTTTTAGGTTCCATATAAAATTTAGGATTAGTTATTCTAATTCTGAAAAGAATGCTATTGGTATTTTAATAAGGATTGCATTGCATCTATATATTACTTTAGGTAGTAAGGACATTTTAATGATATTAACCTTCCAATCCATGGGCAAGGTATATCCTTCCATTTATTTGTATTTTTTTCAATTTCTTTCTTCAGTGTCTTATAGTTTTCAGAATACAGGTCTTTCACCTCTTTGGTTAAATTTATTCCTATTTTATACTTTTTAGTGGAATTGTTTTCTTAATTTCTTCTTTTGATCATTTATTATTGTATAGAAATGAAACAGATTTCTGTATATTAATTCTGTATCCTGCAACTTTACTGAAGTCATTTATTCTAAAAGTTTTTTTGGTGGCGTCTTTAAGGTTATCTATGTATAATATCATTTCATCTGCAAATAATGAGTTTTACTTCTTTCTTTCCAATTTGGATGCCTTTTATTTCTTTGTCTTCTCTGATAGCTGTGGCTAGGACTTCCAATACTACATTGAATAGAAGTGGTGATAGTGGGCATCCTTATCTTGTTTCTGATCTTAGAGCAAAGATTCTCAGCTTTTCACCATTGAGTATGATATTAGCTGTGGGTTTGTCATATATGGCCTTTATTATGTTGAGATATGTTCCTTCTATACCCCCAATGTATTGCATTGATTGATTTATGGATGTTGAAACATCCTTGAATCCCTGGGATGAATCCCACTTGGCCATGGTGTGTAATCTTTTTAATGTATTATTGAATCTGGTTTTCTAATTTTTTGGAGAATTTTTGCATCTATGTTCATCAAGGTTATTGGCTTGTAATTTTTGTTGTTGTTTTGGTTTGGGTATCAAGGTAATGCTGGCTAAAAAATACATTTTAAAATATACATTATTGATTGTACTTACATAAGAGTTTCCTTTTTCTTTAATGTTTTAGATTTCACAAGTAATATGTTCTCTTTTTACAAAATTTAAATAGTATAAAGGATATTAAGTAAAGAATCGTAGATGCTACTCACTCCCCATGTTAATACAAATGAACTCAACTGTGCTCACGTTGAATGCCAGCTGCGTACTTTTGGAGTGAACCTCAGTGGATGTCTGAGTTGTGCAAATAGACCCACTTCCTCTCATCCATGGCATTGCTCCAATGTACTTATATCATAATTTATTTGATCAGTTCCCCCATGGGTGAAGATTTAAAATCCTTCTAGTTTTCACTATTAAAAATTATGTTGATGTGAATACAGTTGTTCTTTTATCTTTGTGTACTTTTGTATATGAGTCTGCAAGACCTAGTCTTACAAGTGTAATTACTGGGTCAGGAGGCATACACATTTTAAGTTTTGGCAGTGATTGTCAAAGTATCCTCCCCTAAAAACTTGTCTATTCACATGTTTGCAAAGATAGAACGAAAGTGGTTGTTTCCCTGGGCATTACCTTCAAAGAGTGTTATCAAACTTTCAGACCTTGCTTATTGGATAGATATCTTTTCTTTGCTTCAATTTACAAATTTTTCATTATCAATGAGGTTGAACATTTATCATATACATATGGTCAAGTGTATTTCTTTTTCTCTGAGATGGCATTCATATCCTTTGCCACCTTTTCCACTAGATTTTTCATTCCCTTTCTTCAAAAAAGTTGTTTGCATATTAAGAAAGAACAAAGGTGACCATAATTTTTATGGGCTAAGGGGCCTCAAACTTAGTGGGTGTGGACAGTTAATAAGTGATGAAAATTTATATGCTTTGATCCATCTATCCCACTTACATGAATTTGTTCTCCCTTAAATAACTAAAAGTTCAATAGTAGACAAGAGCTATGTATCCAATGGTATTCATTTTTTTTTTTGGCTTGGCAAACATGTTTTTTAAGGTATTCATTTTTAAAAATTGGAAACAACCAACCCTTAAAAATGAAAACTATATGCAACATGAAAAATGCTTCTGATATAATATTGAATGAAATAAGCCAAATGCAAACTATCTGTATGATAACAACAACCACAAACAAAATATGCATGCAAATAGCCTCATGCAAATAGCCTCTTCCTGGAAGGAATATGGAAAAGTGAAAACAGTGGTGCATAAGAAAGGGGGAAATGCAGGAGACTCTTCTGATGATAAACATTAAACTAAACAAATCAAGAGATAAAGTGTAGAGAGCTGGACAATGATGGAAGCAGAGATGCACGTGTCCTCATTGAAGAGGCTGTCTCTGTGTGCTGTCTGATGTGCTGGCTTGTGCAAAAGCTGCGAAGGACTTCCTTCCACCCGGCTGCAGTGCCCAGCATCAGTCACTGGTGCACAACTTCATGATATTTGTCATGGGTAACTAGGTTTTTTATTCTATTTTTCTTCATGTTTTTCTCTGAATTGACTTTAAATGTAATCGTTCTTTTTACTTGATTACATCTTAAATAATAGCAATATTTTGTTAGCTATAGTTTATTAACACATATTAAAATTATTAAAACTATTAAAATTAAAAACTTTTCATCAGAATCCCTGTAATCAAATTGTCACCCCCGGGAGCACACTCACCACACAGACTAGGGAACACAAAAGACTATAGGAACTACATTTTTGTTTGCAATGTTTATGGTGTTTAATAAACTAAGTTTAGACAGGACTCCATTCAGTAGAGTACTTCTGGAGAACAGCCTCTTTGTGGCCAGAAACCCAGAGTTAGAGACTGCAGGCTAGCAAGCATTATTCACAAAGGTGAAAGAGATTGTTTCTTTCCTTAAAAAACCTCTTACCCAAAATCAAGTCATGGGTAAGATGAATATTCTTAGGAGTTAACCTACCAAATCAAAATACCAGCTCTGGAAGCAAACGGCACAGATGCTGGGTGACAATCATGACATCCAAATTTGGCTGCAGCTGCCCCAGCCTCCAGAGCACATCTACTTTATAGCTGAGAAAAATGAAGAAATCATTACTACTGGGCCGGCCGAGTGGCATGTTGGTTAAGAGCTGGCTTGGGACGCCAGCTCTGAGCAGCAGGTCCCCGGTTCGGATCCCACATGAGGGCCAGTGACACTGCCCTCTACAGCTAAGATGGTGAACAACAGCTCAACCTGGAGCTGGGCTGCCGTGAGTCGCTGGCGACGGCGTAGGCTGCAGTGAAGCTGCAGTGGGCTGCCATAAGCTACCGTGTGTGGCCAGCAGCCAACGTGAGCAGCTGGTAGCCGGTGTGTGCTTCCAAGAGCTGCTGTGAGCAGCCGTTCAGAGGCCGGTGACTGATCTGCCTCACCCGGGAAGAGTGCAATGATAATACCAACATGGGCCAGTGAAGCGACGTCCTCCACAACTAGACTAAAGAACAAAAGGACAGCAACTTGTCTGTTCCCCTTCCCCGATTCTCCAACGCTATTCCCCTCCCCCAATTCCCCAATAAAATCTTAAAAAAAAAAGAATTACTACTAAAAGTGAGAATGCTAATCACTCTATACATTTCTACATTATTTGATTCTACTGTTTTCCTTTAGCAAGCTGATGGACATAAGAAACACCGGGGACACAGCCAGTCTAGAGCACATCATTAGACAGTTCTGCTTTAATCAAATGTTATTCAGTAGATTTTACTTACTACTTTCTTTTTGCATTAACACACTGCTTCATTGCCAACGTTTTTTCAGTGATATTAAAAATATGATGATGAGGAGGGGGATCTGTAGGAACAATGAGCATGAACTCATGACTTTCTGTCCCAAAAATTTGCTGCAGCTGGTTCCATGACAAAGTGGAGGGTGTCTATGGGGATCATGCAGTGGGTGCCTCATACACTGGTTTGAGTATTCCAGGCAGACAAGTCTCTACCTTATTGTTACTAAGTTCCACAGGAGTGGATTTTACTATCTCTTTTTGTGACTTTGGCCAATGTTGAAAAACCCTCACTACCAGGAACCTCTCATGTTGGGCTTAGGACAATATCTTCATACCTGTTCTGATTTTCCATCTTAGTACAAGGTTGAGTGTTCAGGTATTCCTCAAATTCAGGAGAGAAGTTGGAGGCCTAGACAACACACTGGTCTGTCTGTAAGGGAGCATTCATGTGAGGGCATGACATCTGAAGTCTCATGTCTGCTCTCTTGACCGGGTGGGCTGCTCAGAGAGCAAGTTCACTAGCTACCATCATGCTCCTCTTCAGTCCATCAGCCAGTGGGTCACATTGCTTTCACAGAACCCTGAATATTCTGTCTTCTAATGGAGGGCAGCATGGCTTAGAAAGGGAGGCACACAGTGGAAATATAGCAGGGAGACTGCCATGTTGATTCATGCAGCACTCACAGTTGCAGGACTTCCAGGCTTTCACATGTGTGCTGCTGCCGATTCACACCTGTCTCCACCTATATTCTGCACTTCTTCTTTCTCCCTAGTTGTGTTTTATAAGAAAAGAAGCACATGACCATGGTAAAGAAAATGGCATCTGGTAAAACCATAAAAATACTTTAAAACACACACACAAAAGTGTTCTCAGTACAAAGAAGTCTCCCAAAGAAGTCTGAGACTACAGACCCAGGCCCTCTCTCTAGCAAGCACTATTATAAGTTTCTCTTCCATCCTTCTAGAAATATTCTAAGTAATGTCAACAAAAAGTCACTGCCACCGATCTAATGCCAACAGGAGTTCCCAATCTGGGATACAGTTAAAGAAGAGACTTTATTCAGCTGAATAGTTTGCAAAATGGGGCAATGCAGCCTCCAGTAGAAACCAAAAGTGTGCTTCCCTGAGACAAAGTGGAGGCCCGCTTATATAGAGAAAGTGCCCACACTGGTCTTTGATCAGTCCATTTTTATGCAAATGAGGAATCCCAATTTGCAGTTTGATTGGTCCAAATAGCACTGTCCTGATAGGTAGGAATCGGGTCTTTATTGGTCGTTATGGAGCCATTCTGATTGGTCGGTGAATATACAAATGAAGCTATAGCTGTGAAGCTCTGATTGGACAGGGCAGGTCTCAGCCAATTGGTGGAAATACAATTCCAGGCACTCCTTTATAATGTTCAGCTCAGCCAGCAATAACACAGTGTAGGAGGCTTGGTAGCCTAGTCTGTGGCTTTTCCCTGAAATGCAAAGTTCTTGAGAGGCCCCACGTAAATAACGGCTGTTAGATTAGATTCTGATTATAAATTTGGGCCCAGTTAACTGTAAGGAGTCTTTTTTAACAGGTATATTCCTTCTCAGGGTCAACCATGTGTGTGTGTGTGTGTGTGTGTGTGTGTGTGTGTGTGTGTGATCCTTTTTTTTTTAATTGGGAAATTGAGGGATAAGAACAGTGCTGGGGAATTGGGGGAAGGGGAACAGACAAGTTGCTGTCCTTTTGTTCTTCATTCTAGTTGTGGAGGATGTTGCTTCACTGGCCCAAGTTGGCACCATCATTGCGCTCTTCCCTGGCGAGGCAGATCAGTCACCGGCTTCTGGATGGCCGCTCACTGCGGCTGCTGGCCGCTCATGCTGGCTGCTGGCTACACACGGTAGCCCATGGCAACCCACTGCAGCAAGGGCTGCAGCCTACGCTGTCGCCAGCGACTCAAGGCAGCCCAGCTCCAGGTTGAGCTGTTGTTCAGCATCTTAGCTATAGAGGGCAGTGTCACTGGCCCTCATATGTGGGATCTGAAACGGGGCCCTCTGGCGTCCCAAGCCAGCTCTTAACCAACGCGCTACTTGGCCGGCCCTCCTCCATCTTTAAAGTCAGCAGCATTGCATCTTTAAATCTCTCTTTCTGACCTTGCTTCAATAGTCACAGCTCCTTCTCTGACTCAGATCTTCTGCCTCCCTCTTCCACATTTGAGGACCCTTGTGATTCCATTGGGCTCACCCAGATAATCCAGGATAATTTCCCCTTTGCTATAAAACCTAATATAGTCACAGGTTTCAGGGATTTAGACGGGAACATTTTAGGAGGGCCATTAATTTGCCTGCCTCAGATATTAATTGATAGTACATGAAAAAATGAATGAGGTTTTCTGTTAACCAGTTTGATTCTAAAATAAACACAGAGCCTTTGATATGCTAAGGTATACTTAAGGTATTCAGAGTTCTCCAAAGTGATGTGACCACAGAACTTCTTTCCAAAAAGCTGCTCTCACGACTAACTGTTGGGAGAAACACACTTTGCGTGCCCTGGGTTTTTTATAAGGTATTGGACAAGGTCCTTCATGACAGCTTTGTGTGTGAGGGAGAAACGTGGTGGATGATATTATTAAGTAGATTTCTAACTGTGGTCCCTTTTTGTCCAATAGTTGGATGAGGACATCTTCAGTCGCTTAAATATTTTCAGTTAGTGTGAAGCTGTGAATAGTGAATAGGTTGTGAATGTATGACCAGGATCTTGACAAACTTGCAAGATGCCAAGGATTTTTCCAATACACAGCTCCACTGAAAACAATGCAACTCACACCCCCCAAAACCATTTCCTGTTAGATGGTGTCCTACTAAGCAGTACTTCAGCAAAAAGGTTTAAACTGAGTTTGGCTCTGTATGAGTGGGTTGATTCCACCTCTGAGGGCTCAAGCACTGCTGAAGATCTAAAATTTTTGATGCTTTTAAAGCTATATTATTTGGGGAGAGGGGGAATGCTAGAAGATGAGCCAAGATTATCTTTAAAATCTCTTTAGTTATAACTAAGATTTTTCTCCAAGCCCAAAGTTACTGTATTCTCATTTGCATCATTTCCTAACTACATAGTTTCAGCCCAGGTGACACGTTTCTACCGATTAAGATAGTTATCATTCATTTAACCTATATATAAAATTGTATCCTTTGCCAGGTATTCTGTTGGCATTGAAAGACTGTGCGGGTGGAAGGTGTCGGGTGCAGAGTCCCTCCTAAGAACTTGTTCCAGTCCCTGGGATCACTGGCTACCTTGTGCAGACCCTTCCAGTCACCTCCTCAGTGTCCTCCCACCCTCCCCTTTACTAATATACTCCGGTTGTGTTCAGGGCAGCAGATGCATTAGCACAGCAGTGAGTCATGGTGAGGTGCCCATCATGATGTCCACTCTTCTTGTAGCTCAGAGTAGTTAAGTGTCTCAGTTCTGGTCTCTCAGGGGAGTGGTTTCTGGTAAAAAAAAAAAAAACTTCTTCCTTCCAAACAAAACAGTCTTGCACAGAGAAAGCCTTTGCCCTTGGTCCTTCCTTCCTGGTTGGAGAGCAGTCTCAGGACAAAAATGGCTTTATGCTGCTGATGGCCAGGCAGAAGGACAGAAAGCACTCAGGGTCTGCTGATAACCTTGGGCAGCTGAACTCACCCTGGAGACACCTGCCTCCAGCTTCCTTGTTCAAGGAGGCTGAGTACCTCGGTGCTCAATGCCCACCTGCTCTGATTTACTGTCACTGCAGCCAATGCATGCTGGGTGGGGTCCTGGGTTAGACCCACACCTACCGTCACCATCTGTGGGAAATCCAGGAGGTGACCTGCATGCCACAGGCAAGGGCTCCCTGGCTAGGAGGCCAGTGAGAAGCAGCCCTGGGGTACAGAAGGCCAGGCAGCTAGCTGCTTTTACTCTCCTCCTGGGCACTGTCCCCAGGGTCCCCTACCACTGGCCTTGCACCTCCTGCCCGGAGTGGGAGCACTCCCTGTAGCAGCCTCCAGTGCTGACGTGCAGCTTGTCACCCTGAGCCAACACCCTGTTAGAAACTCTCCTTATCCCCATATTCCAGGGCCTGCTGCATCCCGCTAACAGGAGACTCCTTGTGCGTTCCCCGAAACTGCTCTGTGAAGCCTGCTTCTGTGGAGGCACCCATACTTTCTGAACAGCTGTTGATCTGCTAAATACATAAGCGTTGCCATATTGCCATACCTACAACTTGAAAGAGACGTCAGGTAATGGGAGAGTCGATATGAAGACAACAGTGACAGCAACACGAGGACTCTGTGTGGGGTGAGGTGGTGGAGTGTGCGGAGGTACTGAGCAGGGACCTGGCTAGGGGTCCAGGGCAGGGTGTGCACGGTTACATAGCCTGGCGGTGGTGGTGGGGCAGGGAAGAGGCTGGAGGTGGGAGGGACAGGGAGGGGCTGGGGATAGGTGGGGGGAAGCAGGGGGAGTCTGATGGGGTAACTGAGCTCATCCAGGCGGGTTCTGGCAGGGGTGGGGGGCGGTGGAGCAGGGCTGGCTGGCAGGATGGGCTGGTCATCTGCGCCCCCTTAGGGGCAGTGGTGCAGCTCCGTGAGGCAGTCTGGTCCCTACCTCCCTGCCCCCCGACCATCCCTGCACTTTGTTACCTTAGGGGACACTGTCCAGACCTGCCTGGTGCCCTCCCTGCAGCCCTGTCATCCTGCATTCACAGGAACCCCTCTCCTGCTTCTCTGCCCACTTTCCTGGCAGCCCTTCATCAGTCTCCTGTCAATATTGCCCCTGAAAGAGTTTATTTAATATCCATTTTAGGGGATCCCAAATATTTGCCATTCTCCACACTAAAAAAAAACAGTTTTCATATTGTCACCGGAGAGCAGGCTCTTCTTGGCTGCTGTGTCCAGGTTCTTGGCATCTTGAGCAAAGAATTGAACAAGACACAGAAGTAAAGTGGTGAAAAAGCAGTTTATTAGAAGAAGCGGGCCCAAGCAGTAGAGAACGGCTCAAGGGTCCATTATTAGAAGAGCAATTACACTCCAAAGAGTTTAGAGTGGACCGAGCAAAAGAAGCTCAGAAAGGAGCTGACTGGCCAGGACTTGGAGTTTTTATCCTTTTCTCTAGAATGGGCTGTTCCTCTCTGTGTGTGGGACCACTTGATTGACATCTGTGATTCACAAGAGGTTATTACCTCATCTTTTTAGACTGCGCAGGTGTGAGTGACTGGTCTAATCTAGTTGGGTATTTTGTACCTATTTGTTTCTCCGCAGGGGTAGATAAAAAGGGAAGTTTTGGGTGGAGAGGGGAGGTCTTTTGGGCAGTTGCATTCTGTGGGTTGTGTTGGATGTGCAGGAATGCAGAGACCTCTAACTGCCTGCCTTCTTTTCCCCATGAGAGACGTGATCCCCATAAAATCTCTATGGGAAGTTGAAGGACAGAAGACCTTTTCTTCTGTATTTGCTTCCTGCTGGGCAGGGGCATAGAGCAGTCCCTACCTATTGGAGGATTCATGGATCTCTTGTCCTATCTGATCTCAGATGAAAGGAATGGGTCTCGAGATCTGCCTGGAAGACCCTATTGGCTTCTTTGGTTGCGATCTTGCTGGGGTATCATCTGCATCCCCAAGGCCCCTGAATGAGGAAAAATAGATTTTAATTAATAAATCCATTATCTCTTATGGAGCCTGTGACCATTCAACTGGTCACTCAGGTGGCGTCAATTTTCCAGGAGCTGGGCCCAGAATGGGTTTGGAAAGAATCATTAGGCTTACTGGCCTGGGGAAATGTTAAAACCTATTTGGTCTCTGGGATGGAATTATCCAAGAGCTAGGTCCGGAATGACTTGGGGGATGTTGGGAAATCACAGGCTTTTAAGTCATTATCTGAAGCAGGGGTAGGAGATTTCTATGATTCAGATTAAAAACAATCTATTGTTTATGATTAAGAAACTGATTTACAGGGGCCGGCTGAGTGGCTCAGTTGGTTAAGAGCTTGCTCAAGAGTTTGAGCTCTGAGCAACAGCGGTTTGAGTCCAGCCCGAGCTGAGCAGCCGCTGAGTTGCCAACAGGTAGCAGGATGGCTCAGCTAAAAACAAAACAAAACAAAACAAAACAAAAAAGAAACTGATTTACAAAACAATCAAGAAGCAGAGGGATAGGAGACTTCTATGATTCAGGCTAGGAGCAATCTTTAGTCTAGGATTCAGAAACTGATTAGAAGAGCAATCAAAGCCAGGGGCTAAGAGAGCTAAGAAACTAGGGAACAGGAGACTTAAAATCAAAGTTTTTCAGTGGAGGGTCCACTTGCTTGGCCCATATCACACAGGATGGTTTCATCATAAATTCCTAACTGGGCAGGTCATGGAGGGTAGTCACATCCCAGGCCTATAGCTTTCTTAGCAAAGGTCAATCTTTACCTTAAGCAGCCCTGCCCATTACTTTTATGAATCTAACATAATATACCTTTGAAATGCCAGAGTAATCTTTTCCAGAACACAAGACCACAAAACTCCTCACTGTTATCTTGTTGCTTAAATTCCATCTCCATGTGCTGTAAATGGTACCTACCCTGTACCCACCAATATAAAGAAGTATGTGTCTCTCTATTTTGCTCTTTATCCAATCCTAGAGATTTCCACACTTTGCTTTCTCCTGCCTCCTTAATCTGCCACCAATAGACTTCATGTAACTTTCCTTGGTTTTTTTCCTTTGATTTTAAGTATATAAAATGAACTGCAAATCTGCCATTCTCCAGAGCATTTTCTCAATCCATTGAGATCTTGTTTCAGGGCAAGTTCTCAAAATTTTGGCTCAAATAAACTCATAAAATTTTCTGTAGATTTGGATGTCCTTTTTTCAATACCTTCAAAAGGGTCTGAACTGAAACACTTGGGACAGAAACAAGAACCTTTTCTATCTTTTAAAGTTCTCTGTCCTGGTGTGGTGACCAGTCAGCTTGGGCCAGGAAGTGTAACCGCACATAAACTTCACTTCTTTAACATGCATTCTGCTTTAATCCAAGCTAGCTCTGTTTAGTCTGATACAACTATGACTCACCTGCATTCTTTCCCCAGATCTTCTTACCTGTACATATACTGTACGTCCGCTCCTTCTAATCATCAAGCCCTAGGGCATTAGGTCCTAGTCAGTGTCAAACTCACTTAAGAAAAAAGCTTCAGGTCTATCAACCATGACCAAGACACAATAACCAAACCTCAAATTAGACTAAGGTTTTAGTCAAACAAAGATAACAGCTTGGCCTCAGTTATGTTTCAGCTCTAGACTCATGAAAGCAGAATGAACCTACGGACCACATCCCCAGGAAACCAGACCAAACAATGCCACGACTGACACCAGGACCTGGAGCCATGATAAATTGCTTTCTGCCTTAGCCCCAACCAATCAGTAGAGCCCATGACCCCAACTCTCATAGTAGCCATGATTAATGAATATTCCCTTATGTAACCCAGCTACTAGAGGCCATTGGGGAGCCAGGTTTTTGAGATCACTAAGCTCACCTATGTCTCTGGGCTTGGGGCCAACTCCTTAAATAAACCTTTACTTTCTTTGCAGCAAACTCCTGCTCGTGTCTTTTTTGGCTTGGATACAAGCAGGCAAGCAGACCCTTTGAGTCCATGGTAACAGAAGCAGATGACCCTGTGGGGGGAGGGAGAGACAAACCCTGCAGTCCCATGAGGCACATGACCTGCAGAGGCCTGGTGCAGGCTGGTGGCTACATCCTCCCTCCACAGGCCCTCACCTGGGCAGAGGAACCAAGGCTGGGAAGAGCACAGCCCCAGCCTGCTGAGCTCATGTCCCTCTTTGCCCTGTCCTGTGGGGATATCAGCCCTAGGGAGGGGAGGAGAGAAGAAGTGAGGAGACTGGAAGGGAGGAGACTGGGAACTGGCTTTTACTGATGTGTCAGGGCCATATATCTAGCAATTTTCTCACCTCATTTAATCTTCCTGGAAACTGAGAGGTGAATGCCATTACCCCTGTGTAGAGAAGATGTAACATGAACTGTGTTCAAGGAACAGTAAAAATTCCAGGACTGGGAAGGAACCCACTACATGGCCCAGAGGCAAGCTCTCCCATCTCTTCCCTGGGAACTGGCCTGAGGCCTTGGAGTCTGTGAGGAAGATGTTAAGATTAATTCAGACTCTTCTAGAAATTTTGCTAAATGCTTCAGTTTAGTAAATGCCCATTTTGGACATACAGAGCTGTTCTGTCTTCAGATGTATAAGTGATAATGTTTGGAGTATATTCTCAAAACAGTTTTGTAGATTTTGTCTTAATATATTGGACATTTTTTGTTATTCTACATCAATAGCCACATGCTCAGGGACAAGGTGCCAGCATCAATTCCTGCTTTCTGGCTCAGCGCCCTGGGTTCTGTAGGTCTCATCCTGGCTCCTTTAGCAAGAGCGAGCACAGATGGGTGCTGGGATCCCATGGTGATGTGATGGGCTTACAGACTAGGGAGCAGATCCGGGGCCAACACAGGTCTTGTCAGTGACGGATACTGGGCATTAATTGGTGGATTGTTATTCTTTTTTTTTGGGGGGGGGGAATTGGGGGGATGGGAACAGTGCTGGAGAATTAGGGGAAGGGGAACAGACAAGTTGCTGTTGTTTTGTTCTTCAGTCTAGTTGTGGAGGACGTTGCTTCACTGGCCCAAGTTGGCACTATCGCGCTCTTCCCGGGTGAGGCAGATCAGTCGCCGGCTTCTGGATGGCCGCTTACTGTGGCTGCTGGCCGCTCACGCTGGCTGCTGGCTGCACACAGTCGCCCATGGCAACCCACTGCAGCAGGGGACTGCAGCCTACGCCATCGCCAGCGACTCACGGCAGCCCAGCTTCAGGTCGAGCTGTTGTTCAGCATCTTAGCTGTGGAGGGCAGTGTCACTGGCCCTCATATGTGGGATCTGAACCGGGGCCCTCTGGCGTCCCAAGCCAG
>NW_017732053.1:523337-526213 GCF_001890085.2 Hipposideros armiger | reverse complement strand
CGCGCCACTCGGCCGGCTCTGTTATTCTTTTTTTAACAGTGGCAGAATTTTGTTACAGTCATGTAATTTTACATATCACTTTTCTGTTTGCTAGATGTAGCGAGAAGTACAACCTTAGTGAACAGAGGGAACCTGATTTGCCTTAGCAGGCACAGAGAGAGCCTTCTCCTGGCTCCAGGCAAGGGTTCTCTTTGGGAGCCTCACCAGTGACAGGAGTGGCTGCACTGAGCTCCTGCCCTGACCCCTACTGGGCTCCACAGCAAGGGCTCAGCACAGTCCCTGCTACAGTGGGTCTCCATTCTGGCAACTCATCATCAATGCTATTATTACTATAGTCATGGGGTGAGCCGGGCACACAGATGCAGCTGACCTCTCTCCAGCTGCATTGT
Organism: Hipposideros armiger; assembly: GCF_001890085.2. Classification (NCBI taxonomy): domain Eukaryota; kingdom Metazoa; phylum Chordata; class Mammalia; order Chiroptera; family Hipposideridae; genus Hipposideros; species Hipposideros armiger. The sequence goes on along the minus strand of NW_017732053.1, from coordinate 525,824 downwards.
GGAAGCAGAGCAGGACAAGTGTCAGGGGCTTGGGTTAAAGGTAGGCTCTACTACTTTGCAACAGCAGGGCAAGTTATTCTTGATGGTCCCTCAGGTTTCCCAGTGCCAAATACAAATACTACCTCACTCGGAAGGCTACCATGGGGATGTCTGGCACTGCATGTGTCAAGTGCTAGGCCTAAGGCCTGCATGCAGGCAGGACATGCTAAATGCACAGTGCTGAGCTCCCCTAACAAACAAACTCCATGGATGCAAGGGAAGGTGAGAGCCGCTGCAAGAGGCGAGGCTGCGGAAGCCAGGCAGAATGGGCTGTGTCCTCCTTCAGCTGTTGTGTGACATTTCAGGTGACACAGTGACACAATGGGACTTTGGGCGGGTCAGTCCCCTAGTCAACAGATGCACAATCACTAATCACCTGTGCAAGGCTTCAGGCTGCCCTGGCTGCAGGTTTGCAACAATTCATGGGGATGTGACAAGCACCTTTTGGCAAGGAAGACAAAGATAACAGGAAAGCTGATGAGGTATTTTTGTATTTTCAGCAATTGTTCATATTCCTTTGTCTGTCAATCCTGTGCCCTTTTCCTTAAATCTTGTCTGTGGTACTTCTGCAGCATGTTCCCTCCTATCCACTGAAGTGGAGCACCTGAGACCTGGATGATTTTTACTGTTACTTTTCCTTCAGGGGGAGGGTTAAGGCATGTCCTTTTCTTTAAATGGGGCACCCACCGCCCCTTCCACTGTCGCTGCAGCCTGCACTGCTGGGGACAGCAGTCAGCAGCCCCTCTGTCTCCTGAAGCCCTGGCAGGGAGCCCATGTCTGGGTCTCTTGGCTCCTAATGCCCTGGGGACTTCTGAGGGGAGAGCCCTGGCCCACAGTGGCTTGGGGACTTGCTGTGGGGCACCATCTACAGAGAACATGGAGGCCAGTCACACCTGAAGTTTAAGGATCAATGGCCAGAGCATGGGGTCAGCCGCTTTCCAGTTAGAAGTTTGGAAACATTTAGGGTTTTTGATGATTGTGAAAAATGATTTAAAAAGTGGGAAAACATATAGGTAGCATTTTAAAGTGGGCATAAACTATAAAGAAAACATTTTCTAATAAAATTGGAAACATAAGTTTATGTTTTATTTGTTTCTTAGTGAGTGTTTTCTGAGGTTCAGTTAGTATCATGATTAAATGTAATGAGAACAAATGGCCAGAAGGAGGTGATGGCAGCCCACTGGATGAGTGCACCACGTGCCTCCCCAGGGAATGGGCGGCTCTGCGGGGAGAGCTTTGTTAAACAGTTTGTGTCCATGTTGAAACTAATGCTCGAACTTTAAAAAAAAGAAAGAAGAAAAATGTACCTGAACGACAGAATTTTTAACATGGCCTGAAAATTCATCATGACAGTTTGCCTGTACCCTTAAAGGAACAAGGGGACTTAATGGAGCCACACTCCTAACACGTTAATGGTATTGACCCGGGTGGATGAGGTCAGATATACTCTGGGACAGCAATCAGAATACATTGATGAGCCTTGCACCACTCACTGCTTTCCTGGGGAAACAGACCTGGCAAAGCCACTGGATCTCCGGCCCTCTGTTGGCCACAGATGGAACCCACACTAACCGTGGGGGTTGCCTCTTGGGAGCCAAGAGGAGATAAAGAGCAGAGCCATTAGCATACACATAGTCAGCCCTTTGTCCAAGCTCCTAACTCAGCTCTATTGGAGGTACAAGTTGTAACAACAACTGATCCATGGCTCATCTCACTTCATTCTTACGTTCTGTGAGGGAGGCTTTATTCTCCCCACTTTAAAGATGAGCCCAGATCCCTCAGCCAGCACAACAGAACAGGGCTTGGGAGACAGATGTGTCTCTTTCCCTTTCCTGCACTGCACTGTGCAGAAGCCAGGCACCCTGTCCTGGGAAGAGCTGGGGAGAGAGCAGGAGCCACAGGACCAGCCCCAGCAGACATGACCCTGCTACTCTGAAGGGGCTAATGCATTGGGTATGGCGTCTGTATTAATACTTTCACTCCCTGAAATGCTTGTTTTATTTTTGGAGGAGAGTCATTACAATAGTTATCGAGGAAGACACAAGATCTAGGCAAAGACTTAATTTTTATTTAATGCTGGAATCATGAAATATAGGCCACAAAGGAAAGCTTGTATGGCCCTCAAGGGAAAACATGTAACTCAGGTTAACTGTGTCCCTGAGAGCAGCTCTCGCCAGCACTCCAGCTGCCTCGCCCCTTGGATGAAAGTGCTCTGCACTCGCTCCCAGGGCCAGGGTGGAGCACGTGCCTGTTATGGCGGGCCAGCCGCCACAAGTCGATCAGTACCCGAAGCAGGGAGTGGGAATGAATAAAGAGACACTCACACAAATGCTGATGCGGCCGGTCTTCACTGATGGTGAAGCGCTGAGTTTATTTTTCCTCACCAATATATGCAGTTTGAGTACGTGCAACACTGCAGGTACAACTACGCATTACCTCATACAGAAG
>NW_017732053.1:512952-523252 GCF_001890085.2 Hipposideros armiger | reverse complement strand
TTCTTCCATTAACCCAGATAGCCATCTATCTATAGTGTCTCCTAAGGAACTGGCCATCCTCACCACATACCTCAACAACTTGTAAGCACCCTCCAGGTGAAGGCAGAGACAATGCCTTAGGAGCAGAAACAGGTTAAGCATTAACTGAGCCAGTCTGTAAGGCTCTGAATTACCTGTAACCATGGCTCCCCACAGCCTGTGGCCACAGTGGCAGGCTTCCCCAGTGACTGGCACCCCCCGCGGTGGCCCAGGCCTTCTCTCCTTCTTCTCACCTCCCTCTCTCCTGCCTTCACCTCCCATATAAGCATGCATTCACGTAAAGCCTCGTCCTGGCTCTGGAAGACCTGCTGGGGACAGTGCCCTGGGCGTGGGTTAGCAGTGAGGACGCCTCTGTGACCTCACATCTGTTTACCCCAGTTCAGAGAGCCATCCTGTTCCTGGTTCATGTGCTCACTGGCAGGAAACCAGAGGGCTCCAGGATGCTCCCGGATGCCTGCTACCTCATCCAGACTGACCTCATGAAGACAGGCACACATAGGCATCCTCCACCCCAGAGCTCTGCCAACCTCTCTCTGCTTCTCCCTGCGTCGCTCATTGCTCCTTCTGCCTCAGGACCGGTGATGATCCGCCATGGGCATCCCCTGAATGTGCCATCCTTGTATAAAACTAGACGCTGCTATGTTCTGCTGTTGGCACGTGAGGTTTACTCCAACTCTGTCGTGGGTTTATGCAGCAAATGTTCCCTGGGGCCTGCTTAGGTCAGGCCCCGTGCCAGCCGGCGCAGGGGTGCATCATCTGCTGCGGAAATCAGCCTTCCCACTAACCAACGCCACAGCTCTGCCCAGCAGCCACCTGGCAGCTCAGTGGCAGGGAGCGCACATCCTCAAATTACACCTTCAGGTTAGGGTGAGAGAGGCAGCTTTACCGACCTATTTGAACTATGCCAGGTGTGTGCCTTGTCTCCTGACAGCATTCTTGGGCCTGTTACTATCATCCCTGATCCACAGATGAAGAAACTGAGGCCCACAGAGGTTGAGTGACATTCTGAGGACACTTGGTAGGCCATAAGGATCAGGGCTGGGCTGGGACCAGAATGGTCTGCCTCAGGGTCCCTGCTTATTCCTGGTGTGGCATCTCAGACAAGGGATATCCCAGAATGATGGGGTTCCTGGTGTGGCTGCACTGCTGTGCCTCAGCCACTTAACAAGGAGTCTCTACATCGTCTCAGGTCTGTGGACCCTGCAGTGAACCTAACAAATTCCTTGTCCTCATGGTTTTTCCCCCTGATGGGGGAGACACAGACAGTAATAGGCATCAATCAGACCGCTTCAAAGTGACACCCGGTGAGGGCTGCCACGCAGGGTGACATAATGGAAAGGCACTAAGGAGGAGTCATATGTTGGTCACTTATCACTGTATAACAAACATTAAGCAGCTTCCAGGAGCAAATATTTACTGTCTCGGTCTCTGTGGGTCAGGAATCCAGGAGCAGCGTGGCTGGGTGGTTCTGGCGCAGTATCTCCCAGGAGGTCATTGTCAAGATGTTGGCTGGGGCCAACTTATCTGGGGAGCTGGGAAATCTATTTCTAAGCTGACTCAAGTAGCTGGTAGCAGGAGGTGTCAGGTCCTCACTACGTGGGCCTCTCCACAGGGCTGCTCATGGGACATGGCAGCTGGCTTCCCCAGGGTGAGAGACTGAGATGTGCACTGAGATTGAGACACACATGCTTGCAGCACCCCTGCCTGCTGTCCTTTCTGTCGTAGCTATGATGAAATGAAATGAAGGACAAGAACTGTCTACTGCTGCTCACCCGGCTCTGGCAGGCTTTGGCTTCAGGCTTCCTGAGAATGGCTTTGCACAGTCTCAGCTGACAGAGGGCTCAACTGTCTCTTGTCCCTATCCCCTGGGCAAGGAGATAGAACAGGTTTCTGTGGCCATTCTGGTCTTCCATCAGTGAGGCCTGTGTTGAATGCACTGATGCCCGCTTGGGACAGCTGGACAGGGTGTTCAGTGTCTTTCTAGAGCAAGGGGTTTACATTTAGGCAATGGGAACACACGGTGCTGAGAACTACCTGCTTTTCGTCTCGTTTGCTACTGGCGAGAGTGCGAGGGAGGGGAGCGCTGCCCGGGGAGGCCCCGGCTCATCTGTGACAATGGGCCTGGATGTTTGAGGAACAAAGCGGGGACTCTGTCCCCCCTCTTTAAAACAATAATTCATTACTTTGTTGAACAATAGCTCATTTTTTCCATTTTAAAACTGTGGCTTATACACATAGAAGACACATACAAAACATATATACATACATATGTGTATGTATACAGTTTAAAGATTTGCTATAAGATAGACCCCTGTATTCACCACTCAAGTCAGTAAATGGGACACTCCCAGCAGCCCAGAAGCTTCTGGTGTCCCTCCTGACAATAAGCCCTGTCTCCAGGGTGACCAATGCCCTGACTTTTGTGACAATCATATCCCTGCTGGGCCTCATAGTTTAACCCGCAGGGGCACCTCTCAGCTGGGGCATTGAGTTTGCCTCTTTTTACTGTATTCAGATGGATTGTGACACATGCCCTCTTTGGGGACTGGCTGCCTGGGCAGTTCACCCTGCTGCTAGGGGTGGCTGGGGCTCATGTGTTCCCATGGCTGGTTAGTGTTCTATGTATGGATTGGCCACATTCACCCACTCTCCTGTTAGACACTTTGGGCCCATCCCAGCTCTGCCTTTAGGAGCACACAGCCGTGGGCCATATCACACACTTCACACGTTTATACTGAGGAGCAGAACTTCTGGGTCAACAGGCATCACATTCCTGTTTGCCTGTTGGAACTTCAGATGAATTTCCAGGTGGCTGTTTCTGTAGATTATCTTAGCTAGGCCCCATCTAACTCCAGGAGCCTCCGCTTGTTGTCTGCACCGGGGCTTTCCAGACTGCTGCCCACAGCCAATCCACAGAAGGGGACATTTGTTTATGCAAACTCTGTACCCATTTCAGAACTGGCCCTACTTCCTCTTCTCCCACCCCTGGCCTATAGCTCATGAAAATACTTTCAGACTACTGCTTTCTCCCCCTCTGCCCCTACTTAATGTATAAAAATGCTTGCAAAGCTCTGGGGCAATGGACATGCTGTCTTTTCCACCTAACCATGCTGTTAGTGGTTTAGACTTCATGCCCCAAGACCGTCTTCTTTTTGGCTAGCATTTTTGGCTCAATAAAAACTTTATTTACAAAAAACTTTCAGCCGTGAAAGTTAAACTTTTTGTGTGTTTAACAAATAAAACCATTATTCAAAGAAATATAAGCTGCAGACTGAGGGACAGACAGGCTGCTTTGAGAGGGATGAATTAATTGGTGGGGCAGCCTAGCTGAGTTTGCAGAAGGTAGTCAGAGATGCCCCCTAGTTAGGGACATAGTTGCTGAGAGTGCCCAATGGGCTGGGAGATGTGATTCCAGAGCACGTGACTATCTGCCCGATGACTTCAGGGGGCTCATGCCCACCTCCCCTACTCCCCCTCTCCCCATCTACCCCCTGCACACCTCCTCTCAGCCAGGCTCTGAACAGAGCTAGTGATTCAGGGCCAAGTTTGATTTTATGGGAACACAGCCCCGCCCACTACTGGAGACACAAGTGTGTAAAATGGAGGGTCCCAAGTGCATGGGTCCCATCATGCAGACAGCAGGTTAGATAGCATGGGCCACCTGTCCTTGATGCTGCTTTTGCACGACAACAGCAGAGTACACTCGTTGTGACAGAGACGATAGTCCCTCAAAGCCAATTTACTCTCCAGTCTTTATAGACAAAGTCTGCTGACCCAGCCCTGGAAGGCAGGAACCACAGCAGCGGCCACAGCATGCCTGGTGCGGGGCTCAGCCCACGCCGGCTCCCTGCTCTTCCTGTTAGTTATTTAATCCCACTATCCTCTCCCCAGTGAGGAGAGATTTCAATATTCCCATTTTACAGATGAGAAAACTGAGGCTCATTTTGCCCTTAGTAACTAAGCGGGGGGCGGGGGGAGCCAGCTTTGAATCCCAGTGTTCTGATTTCAAAACCCTCACATCTCAATCCCTGCTATTTGGATAGAGGGGCCCAGGCACTCGGGAGCCTCCATCATCCACACTTACAGCCATGCTCCAAGGCTCACCACCCCGGAGGCTGCTGGAGGAACACATTTAATTTAGTTGTTCTCTGGACCCTTGACTGCAGCTCTCTTTTGCTGCCCCACACTCCAGCAGCTGAGGTGTTATAGGTGGGTCTTCACTGCCTGCCTGCCCTGCTTTGTAGGCCCTGCCCCTAAATCTTAAGCTCCTAAATCTGCAGCACTGCATTAAAAGAACCTGCTGACAGGGTGTGCAGGCACTGACAGTGGGAAGGAAGGGGAAATTGGAGTGGCCTCTTGTACTGAAGTTGACACCTGAAAAAGACAGCATTTATGTCCATATGGAACTCGATTCGAAGCTAAGAACTTGGTCCCTGAGAGAAATAAAAGCAGTGAGGCTGAGAGCTACAAGGGAGTAGGGAAAGGACCTTGACTATTTGGTTGTAAATGTGTAATTTAAATTTTAAAAATTGGCCTCCTGGATAATAACAGTTTGCCGTTTAAGGCCAGAATTGGCCAACCTGACCCCCAGGTGACCCTTAATTCCAGGATGCAATTGGGCATGGGGGGCTTGAACTGGGAGTGCTGTCTATCAGTCATGGGCAGGGCTGTGGGGGCCTTACCAGCCACTCACCTGCCCACACATGCACCCCATGCACTGTGATGCAGGGCGTTTCTTGTGCCCGGCCCAGGAGGCCCCAGGTCATAGGGAATGAATGACACTTCTGTGGGGTCACATGTATGCCCCTCTTCATGGGCATCTTGTATGGAAGAGCTCTCCCCCTGCCCCCCACTCAACCCCAGGGGAGTGCTGAAGGGAGCAGGAGTTCTGAGCTGCCTCGGGTTTAGCAAACATCTGGGCTGGGGCTTTGGAAGGGTGCCCGCTCTGCAGTCATACAGCAGCAAGGTGAATTGGGAAGGACAGGCTCTGGATTCAAATCCTGCCCCCACAGCTCACTGGCAAACCCTTTACCCACTTTCAGACTCTCTTTTCCTCTGTAAACTAGAACTCAGTCAACCCCACCCTCAGAGGTGGGACCATCCTGTATAAATTACAGCAAAAAGCACTGGGTTGTTTCGGGTGCTCTGGGAGTGTGAGGGCCCAAAAGCCAGTCACAGGGAAGGTAGGAGAAGTGAAGTACAGGCATCGCAGATGTGACAGCATAGCTGTTTAAAGAACTGGGCTGAGTGTGTGTGTTCTGATATCTAGAAATAGGTAGCTGCCATCAGCAAATTCATTAACTACGCATAAGGTCATGTTTACTCTCTAGTCAATTATAATTATCTCTGAACAAAGGCCTCCAGAGTTTATTAGCAGCTGTGCTCAGTTTCTAACATACAGGGGACCTCCACATACCTGCCCTTTTCCATCTGCTCTTGCACACATGTGTCTCAGTACTCCCCACTGCGTTGGCCTGCTCCACGCCAGGCATTTTCCCCACCTGTGTTGCATTCGTGCAGGTAATGAACCACCAGTAACCCAGAGTGTCCGGGCATCTCCCATACCTCTGCAAATTTACATGTGCTGCTCTTCTGTTCCCTTGGCTTTGAACCCTCAGCTAGCTTGTCCATTTCTCCTTTATGGCAGGATAGTGTTGGTCACACAACAGCCTTTGCTCACCCCACCCCACCCCACCGTTTTCCTGTGGATGCTCAATTTGGAGGAATTACGATTGGTCCAAGCCAGTCACGGCAACCGCCTCCCTCCCCCAGTGATGGGTTGGAGCAAAGACTTGTGATCCAGTTCTGGACAAATAGACATTAGAAGAAGTTTACAGGGATTTCTATGAGAGATTTTTCTTGAAAAGAAAGAGATGGGCAGGGAAGAAGGTGGCCCCTTTTTTCTGGCTTGAGGGTAACTATACAGATGTGATGGCTGGAGTGGAGGCAGCATAGTGCAACCATGAGGGGGTGACACCAGCATTCTGTTAATGGTGAAGTACAGAGGAGGTGGCATGTGAGTCACTGATGACATTGTTGGGCCACCAGACCATCTCTGGACCTCCTACATCTCACATTGTCTTTAAATGGTAAACATTAAATGCCTTTGTAGTTTAACCTTCTTTTAGTACAGTTTTCTGTTACTTCACTAAACACATATCTAACTGATACAGCCTTCAAGTCTCAGTTGAAAATTCTCTGTCCTTCACTAATGCCCCAGCCAACTTGGGTCTCCCTCTCTGTCCCCCTGCCCTTCACCCATGAAAGACCCTCATGAGCTATGGTGCTCTGTCTCACTGACTTGTCTATATTTGGTCTGTAAATACCCCTGGACCAGGCCTCTGATTTTTCTGCTGTATGTACTCTAAGTCTGCACACAGTGGGTCTTCAGGACACCTCATGGACCTCGCCACCCCTGCCCTCCATGGCCAGAAACCTCCAGCCATCAAAAAACCTTCAGATTCACTTTGGTCCAAACACTACTTCTGGACCCTGAGGGTTTCTGTAGCCTCTTCAACATGAAGTGTGAGGTGTGAGGGCCCAGCTATCAGATCTCACCTCACATATGCCTTCAAGTGCTGAGCTGTTGGTTTATTATTAGCTCAGTCTCCTGCTGCAGACACAGGAGGCCATGATACAGAGAAGGAGTAAATGAGCAGAGTTTCAAGGGAGACGTGGGAAAGGCAGTAACAGATACACTCCATTCCAAACTGAGTGAGGTTCTCTGCATGTCTGGAAACGACTGCTGGTGAGCAAGTGAGGAGAAGGGTCCCCCAAGGTCCAAAAGAAGATATCCCAAGATATGGTGGGGGTGAAGGGTCTTGGCCTCCCCGGTAGGAACTCCAGATGCTGGCCTGTGAACAGGGGACTGCCCCTGTGGTCACAAAAGCATGACTCTGTAATTGCCAGGCAAAGCAAGGAAAGGGACACTGGGCATAGGGAAGCTGGAAGGGTGTGGTGGTGCTGATGAAGGCAGGTTCCCTTCTTCCCTTCAGTGCAAATTGCTTTTGGGGGTCACCTAAGGGCCACATGGAAGTTACCAAGTCTCAGGCTCCCATAGCACCCCAGGTGTGGGGCTGGGTGCTTTAGCCCCTGTAACATGGACAAGCCACATCATGCGGCTTCTCAGAGTACGAGCAGCAGAATCTGGGGGTGCAGTCGGCTCCACACATACCATTGCCTAGTTATATTCCTCCTCTGAGCCTCAGTCTTGTCCTCTAAAAGGGGGACATCAGTTGCTACCTTAACATGGTTAATCCCATAAGGATTAATTTGGGTAATGAGAATGTCCCAGCCTTTAGCTGGCCCTCAACAGACACTGCTTAAATCCATTTGGATCTTCAGATAAGATTGGAGCCTTGCAGTGTTATCTGGAAATTCTTCCTAGAAGCTAGCCTAAATCGTTACTGTTGCAGTTCCAGCATGCTCCATTTAGCCAGCTGGAAGGAACAGCCAAAAATTTTTTGACAGCCAGTGACAGAAAACCCAAAGTGGCTTAAACAAGTAAACAATCAAAGCAGGAGGAAATAATTTATGTAACTAAGAAGTGTAAAAGGCTTCAGGCAAGGCTATACCTAGGTGCTCTATAATGTCAGCAGGAACCATTTCTCCTGACCTCTTGGCTTTGCTTTCTTCCTTCTGTGCTGGTGTCCTTCTCAAGTGGGCTTCCCCTTTATGAAAGCAAGATGGCCACCAACAGACACAGGATGATGTCATATCCCCTCATTCCCCAAGAGAAAAAGAGCTTCTCTTCCCCCATGATTCCAGCACTAAGGCCTGAACCTTGAGACCTGATTGGTCACATGCCCAGCCCTGAGCCAATCACTGTGGCCATGGAATATGCTGATTGGCCAGCTCAAGGTCATGTGCCCACCCTCTCCAAGGAAACTTGTGAGCCGTTCACCCTGTTTCTAGGGTGTGATGCCTGAGAGAGCATTGCTAAGTGTCCAGCAGCTGCATTTCTCTGGGCTTAATTTCCTGGGATGAACCTGGTCATATCCTTTTACCACACCCTACTGTCTTGTTTATGGCAGCACCTCTTCCCTTCCCAAGCCCCATTTCACCCAAAGCAAAAAGGAGCAAAACCTCCTGTTTGAAGACAGGATTTGGGGTCTCCTCTCAGCTTCAAGGCCTGCTTTTTAAAGTGTCCCATTGTAATGATTTATTCAGTCAACAAACATCCACTGAGACCTTCAATATGCAACTATGAGTTTTCAGGGCTGGTAATTGTCCTGAGAGTGGGCATCACCCAGGAGTCTTCCAAAGGAAATGATTTTCATCTGAGCAAGTATCAGGAGGTACTTCCAGTCCCATCAGGTTCGAGTGTGGTGCTGCTAACACCTACGTTGCCATTTTGATTCCCACATGGGCTACTATGAGCTGTGCCCTCCTTAAAAGAGTCAACTATGCCATTGTAGCATGAAAGCAATGTGTAAACAGTTACAGTGGCTGTTCCCCAATACGATTTTAAAAAATAATACCATTAAAAAGAATGACTTCCTGCTCACACAGCCCCAGCAGTCATTTAAATTTTGCATAAGATGAATAAAATGGAAGAAAGATGAATCAGCAAAAACACCATGTCACTGGAAATAATCTCTCAATATTATCTCGTTATTAAAATGATTTGCAGGTAGCAGGATAAAGCTGAATGAGTCCTGCTGCTCAGTGATTAGGGACTGTGGTCACTCAGCAGTCCCCTGCTTTGGGGAGGGGAGGCGAGTCCACACAAGACTGGGGTTTTAGGGCTGTGATGGAACATGGCAGAAAATCTTCCAGCCTCCCAGGAAGTGGGAAAGTAGGCAGTGACACTAAAAAGTCACTGTCCTTTGTGGCACTTGATTGTCTAGTTGTAATAGTAGGGAGTGAATCCCTATCCTCACTGCCAACTTTACTGAAGAGTGCTTGAAAAATCTGTTTATTCCAAGGAATTGTTGTTGTTGTTTCTGATGGTATTATTATTTTCATGTCAGTTGAGAGGTGGTCTCTGAGGGCTCCCTGAAGTGAGACACCCATAGAACCTAGACACAGACCACTGCAGTGCACAAGTTCTCCATGACAAAGCTGACCTCTGTGTCATGGACACCTAGAGGACGGGACATGAGCTTCTGCTGGAGAGGAAGGGGCTAGGACAGTGCTCAGAGGATGGAGCCATGACGGGAGGAAAGGAGGGCCCTCCAGGCAGTGGGTGCTCCAGGAGCAAAGGCCTGTAGGCCTAACTAGGCAAAGGTGGTGAAGCAATGCCGTCCTTCTGCCTGGAGGAGGCTGGTCTGATACGGCACAAGGGGCCATTTCCCGGCTGTCCTCTGCATTAGTGATAATGAGCTCCTGCCTGACCCTTTGTGCTTGTCGAGCTGTTCTTCAGTCTTAAGCTCACCAGCTTAGGTAATCACGAGCCTGCCCACCAGACAGGTGGGAGAACAAAGTCCCAGAAGGAAGGTGTGTGGGCAGTGAGAGGCTTCAGGACACTGGCAGCCACAGGGGTGGGCACTGCAGAAGCTGAGGTCTCATGCTGCCAGGGTCCAGCCAGGGCCAACTCTAAAGCCAGCGAGCTGCTCCCTGGGAGGCACTGCCTTGCAGAGTAGCTAGTGCCTGCCAGCCTGGCTTCAAAACTCCCAGGCCACAGCTGAATGGACTCTCCTGGTCTGCAAGTAGGTCTCATAGTGTGCCACTTCTGATAGGCCATCTTGGGCAGCCTGCAATGCCAAGCTAAGGAGGAATCCAAAGCCACATACTGTGTGCTCAGTGTGGAAAAGTGTTGCAATCCACTAGTAATGTCTGAAGTGGGTGAGGCAGGGGACACCGTGTTATGCATTCTAGCCATGTGTTATTCCTGGGACACCCTTAGTTTGCATTTGGAGAAACTGAGGCCCAGAAGGTGGAATACCTTCATCCAGTTTCTGGTCCTTCTTCCTTCTGGTCTGGCCTCCCCAGACTGCTGGGTACCCACCGTGACACAAAGTGAAAGCAGTGAACTGTGTGACAGGGAAGCCATAGTGATCTGCCTGGATCCACATCGTGTTCCTCCTCTTTTTTCTCCTTTGCCTATATCTTTTTTTTTTTTTAAGATTTTTATTGGGGAATTGGGGGGATGGGAATAGTGCTGGGGAATTGGGGGAAGGGGAACAGACAAGTTGCTGTCGTTTTTTGTTCTTCAATCTAGTTGTGGAGGGTGTTGCTTCACTGGCCCAAGTTGGCACCATCATTGCACTCTTCTCTGGCGAGGCAGATCAGTCGCCGGCTTCTGGACGGCCGCTCACTG
>NW_017732053.1:452766-512812 GCF_001890085.2 Hipposideros armiger | reverse complement strand
CAGTGTCACTGGCCCTCATATGTGGGATCCGAACCGGGGCCCTCTGGCATCCCAAGCGAGTTCTTAACCATCGCGCCACTCGGCCGGCCCTGCCTATATCTTTTTAATATTTAATGTGTTTTATACATTATAAAGGATAATAAGATAATGAGCATCTGGGAACCCACCACTCAACTCCCGATCTAGAACCTTCTCTATAACTTGAATCCATGTGTTTGCATCTTGTCCTACCCTGGAGGTAACCACAATTCTAAATTTTGTGTTTGTTTGTAATTCTCTTGCTCATAGGTTTACTACATATGTCTAAACAATATATTGTTTTGTTTGTTCTTGAGCTTTATAAAAATGCTGTACTATGTGTGGACTTTTAAGATTTGCAATTGTTACTCAGCATTTTACTGCTTTATCCATGTTGCTATGTACTTGTAGTTTATTTTCACTAGTGTGATAATAAATTGTGTGATTACTGCACAATTTATTTTTGCACTCTCCTGTCAATGAGTATTTGGGTCATTTTTTGGTTTTGTTTGTTTGTTTTTCTATGAGATCTTCTTGTATGTGCCTTGTGTGGACTTGCAGGGTTATAAGGTATGTGAACAGTTGACCTAACAAGAAAATGCCAGTGATTTACAGAGTGGTTGTACAGTTAACACTGTCACCAATAGTACTTATGTATTCCAGTTGATTTGCCCCCTCTCACATCCTTGGCACTGTCAGAAGTCTTCCATTTTCCAGTCGAGTAGGCATAAAATGACATCTCATTGGGATCTTAGTTTGCATTTCCCTGTTGTACTACTGAAGTTGAGCATCTTTTGCTACGCTCATTTGTGTGCCTGCCTCCTCCTCTAAGAAATGCCTGCTCTAGTCTTTTTGCTCATTGCTTCTCTTTTTCCTATGGGTTTGTAGATCTTTATGTATTCTGGATACTATTCCTTTGCTTGTTCTGCATATTCCAAATGTCTTCTTGCTGTTCGTGGTTTGTCTTTTCACCTGTCTTTTGGCAAAAAGTAATTCTTTGTTTTACTGAAGTCAAATCTACCAATTTTTTTCATGCTTAGTAAGCTTTTTGATTCTTTTTAAGACATTGTTCCCATCCCACAACTTTGCACCCCACAGCAGGGGTGGAACCTTGTTGACAAGGACATGGCTCTCTGTTCCAGGCTTGAGGGTGATGGAGCACTGCTGAAACTTTGTTGGAGCCTTTCAGACTCCTGCTGGGGTTCTGACCCATACCCTATGATGATGATAATGATGGCGATAATTTGGACACATAGTCCCTTATGAAAATTCTTTTTAAAGTTTTCCCTTTCAAATGTACATTTTTAGTGTGCGTGCAATTGGTTTGGGATGTGGTATATGAGGTAAAGACCCAACTTCATTTTTCCATATGGATACCCAATTGTCTCAGCTCCATTCACTAAATGGGCCTCCTTTCGTAAGTCACATTTTAAGAAGCCTTTTTAAAAATCATAAGTATTGAAGCCTTTAGATCTTTGGTATTTGTAGAGCACCCTTCAGTCATGCCTTTTGTCTGTCTTTTCCCCTTCTCCCTCTTTTTACCATTGTAATTTCTGGTATGTGCAAGTGCCGCAGGAGACACAGGTAGCAATCCAAGGATGTTTTGGGGAGGACAAGGAAATGCAAGCACAGAGGAGGGGCTGAGTCTGTAATGACCATGCTGGGGTGACCCCAACATGGAGTCTGGCTGGGACTCACTGAGGCCAAGGTCTGTGTTCCTTCCTCTTGATGTCTGGCTGCGCACAGTAGGGCTGGTTTGTTGCCACCTGGGTCTCTGGAGCTGGTGGTGGAGAGATCAGACCCAACAGCCTGCTTCCCATTTCCCTCCTGTGGGCTCTGCTGAGCCATCATGAAGACCATTCTGGCACGTTTCCCCTAAAGGCCCAAAAGGCACTTGGTGCTTCCGCTTCTCATTCCCTGGCCTCATCCTTCCTGGTGTCATTTCAATGATGAAGTATCTGCGGTTTAATAGACTCCTTCTCTCATTCCCCACCAGCTCCTTGCCCGGTAGTGAGGAGAACTCTGGGAGCAGCGCACCATCACCTTTAATCCCAGAACAGAGAGCCATGTCCTTGCCAGTAAGGCTCCACCCCTGCTGTGGGGTGCAGAGTTGTGGGCTCTGATTACATACCCCAGCTCATCTCTACCTCCTGGGCCCTTGACACAGGCCCCCACTCTGAGATCTTGAGCCTAAAAGTGAGATAGCCACCCCTCCCTGACCCACAACCAGTAGCAGGCACTTGCTCCAGCTTCCTCTACCACCTGGTATATCTACCCTGGTCCCTTTCTGGCTCCCAGGCTCTACACCTGCCCCCCACCTTGAGGGTCAGCGAGGGTTGACTCTGTACAGGGAAAGGCTGTTGGAGCCTTTTAGACTCCTGCTGTGGCTCTGACCTGTGCCCTATGATGATGATAGTGAGGATGACAACAGCTCACTTCCATAGCCTTGTGATGTGCCAGGCCCTGGTCTATGCATTTAATGGGGTCCTCACAACCCTGTAAGGGGATACTGTTTCTATGCCCTTTGTATGAGGAAGCCAAGCCTTACGGCTATTGTGTGACTTGCTCAGGGTCACTCAGCAAGCCGATGAATGACCTGAGATTTGAGCCCTGATGAAGGACCCCTTTCAGTCTCCCATTCCTCAGCAGTGCCCTGGGGCTGGGGCAGTTCCAGAGAATTGCGCTCTGCTGTGCACACCCAGCCCATGAGGCAGCCCCTGCTCTGTCCCCTCGGTGTGGGAGCCGGCAGTTCAGCAGGCCTGGCCCAGGGCCCAGCTCTGCAGGGGCTCCACTGATTCAGCGTTTGTGGAGCAGTGTCTCCTTCCTGTGGGCTTGTTCTTCTGCACTGTAGTTGGCACTGCCCAAAACCAGGCCCTCAAGCCTATCATCTTCCAGAGACAAAAAGAGCTTGTTTTGCACCTGCCTTCCTGCCCCCTTGTCCATCAGTGATATGTAAACGAGTGGGTGCAGCTGTTTCAATGAAAACTTACAAAACCAGGTGGTGGACCTGATGTGGCCTGTGGGTCATGGTTTACTGACCCAGGTGTAGAGTGCCTGAGACAAGGGCAGAATAAGGGACAGCTGCTATTGTAATCATGACAGATGATGATGACATCACCCTCCTTCAGGATAAATCAGCTTCATCTAAAAACTCAGTCTGTTGATTTCTTTTCTTTCTCCTTCCATCCAATACATTAATATCTATTATTATTCTTCCTCTTTAATTCGGAATCTCTGTGTAATGTTTCCCATCTTCATTTCCCTTCTGTCTCTATCCTATTCCTTGCTCCCATCTCTTCCAAGATAACTACTCCCACAGGTGCTCTTAATCATTTTTCTTCTTGTTTTCTCCAAGTCCCTGTTCCAACAACTAGCATCCATTTTCTTCCTTCTATTCCTTTCTAAGGAGTCCTTATCTTGCTACAAACAGACTCTCGTTCCCCCTACTATAAATTATTCCTTTGACACTATTTCCATTGAGTGTAATAAAAATAACAGGATGCTACTGAAAGATAAAGGGTGATATTTTGACGGTATCTGACCAGGGACTCATGAATACCTGGATCCAGGCACCTCTTAAGGACCCCAGAAGAGATTTTTACAAAATGAACAAGGCAAAATAACATTTCACTATTAGCTGGAGCTTTGGCCCCAAATACCGATATAGGACTCCAGTGAACCAAGCCAAGCTATGTGGAGGACTCATTTTTCCACTATCTGACAGGCCTTCATAACCACTATTCAACGAAGGTAAAAGACTGCTCTGTTATGTCCACCTTGAAGTCCATTCTGAGCTCTTATCAATCTACTAGAGCCAAAAGGAAGAGGGACAGATAAATAGCAAGTTTGCTCCAAACCTGGTATGAAGGACAGACAGGCATCTAGTTGGAAGCTGCCTCCAACATCTTGCTTGTCTGGCCATGGAATCATCCAAAAAGACCATACGTACATGCACACTAACTTTTAGCACCCCCCAGTGACTCCACGCACTAGCAGAATATAACTAGGTAAAATGTTTATTTCTGCAACTTAAAGTAATAATAATAGTTACGTTAAAGTCAAGCAACAGCCTGGGAGGAAATACTTGCCATACACGTAATAGATAAAATTATTACCCCAAATATATAAAAACTCCTACAAATCAATATGAAAAAGTCAAACACCACAACAAGAACTAAGGACAAGATAGGAAATTCATAGATGAAATAGTCATAGTCAAAAATGGAAAGATGTTCAACTGTATTAATAACCTGTAAAGATCCAATTTAATCAATAATGACATGTTTTTATCTATCAAACTTACCAAAGTTAAACCTTGAAAATTAATTGGTGCTAACTGGAGCCCATTGAGCAGTACCTACCACAATTTTTAGACACACAATAATTTTGTTTCTTAGTACCTACAGAAATATTTACACATGCAAAAAAATATGTCTAGAGTAGTTCATTCACTCTGCATTTTAAAAATAGTAAAAAAAGAAGGAAATGTCTTAAATATTTATCAATATCAGGATATAAAAATATAGTATAACTATCTATGGCAGGGGTTGGCAAACTTTTGAGACAGAAGAGCCGCCAAGGGTAGGCAACCCGACTTGCGAGCCACATGAGGCTCTTTGGGTACGTACATGTGGCTCTAAAGTAAAATTGAAAATGAAAATAAAACTACCATAGTGTCACTTACAATATTACTTTAAATTTTCCTTATTTGTAAAAATATATTTATGGCTCTCGAACAATTTTTAAATTGTTGTGAGGGACAGGATTGGCTCTTCCAGGGGTCGGTAAACTTTTGAGACTGAACATACCCAAAGAGCCACATGTGGCTCGAAAGCCGCAGTTTGCCGACCCCTGATCTATGGAATTAAATGCCACAATTTAAAAGAATACTGTTGGGAAAGGGCAAGGAGGGCAGTTTCCAGGCTCTCGGCCTCACGTGGAAAGGTGCTGGCTCGGTTAATAGATGGCCATCAGCTGTAATCAGTTGACCATTAGCTACTATTGTTTTGCATATAACTGCCATGGCTGCCTTAGCAAGCGCAGGTGTCATGGATGGTGCAGATCCTGTGGACTCTACTTCCTGTGTCTTGCCCGGCCGCCAGCAAGACTGTGGTACAGGAAGACCCCTTGTTGGGGTATTGACAGATGTTTGCTTCTCGTGTCTCAACCAGACATCATCGAGAATATAATATAGTGGTATGAACCCCCTATCTGTGGCTCCATTGTTCCTTTTCGGCCAAACCGAATCCTGTGTTCATCTGCCAGGAGCTGAGCCCCAGCATGACAAATACAATACTATCCACCTGGGGGTCATGAGCTCACTGACGTGTGCACCCTGCACTCTGTCCCTCACTTGCTCTGATGGCCTGCCTTGCCACCTGCACACTTGCAGCTGCCCTGCAGAAATGCTTCAATTACACAACGTCCTTCACCGATGACACCAGTGTCCAGGGCACTGGCTCCTCATCTCATGCAGGCGTATGCCAAAGATGTAAAATTTGGGGCAGATGCCCAAGCCTTAATGCTTTAAGGTGTAGACCTTTGAGCTGATGCTGTAGCCATTACTATGGGGCCAATGGGAGGGACAGTGATTATTGAACAGAGCTGAGGAAGTCCCAAGGTAACAAAAGATGACGTGACTATTGCAAAGTCCATAAATACAAAAATATTGGCGCTAAACTTGTTCAAGATGTTGCAAAGAATACAAAAGAAGACTGGGAGTGGCACCTCTACTGCTACTGTACTGGCATGCTCTACTGCCTAGGAGGGCTTTGAGAAGATTAGCAAAGGTGCTAATCCAGTGGAGATCAGGAGGGGTGTGTGTCAGCTGTTGATGCTGTAACTGAACTTGAGAAGTAGTCTACACCTGTGGCAACCCCTGAAGAAAGTGCTCAGGTTGCTATGATCTGCAAATCATTTGAGACAATTGGCAACATCATTTCTTATGCAATGAAAAAGGTGTAAGAAAGGGCATCATCTCAGTAAATGATACAAAAACCCTGTATAATGAATTAGAAATTACTGTGCACATGAAGTTTGATCAAGGTTATATTTCTCCATACTTTATTAATACATCAAAAGATAAATGTGAATTCCAAGATTCCTGTGTTCTGAGTGAAAAGAAAATTTCAAGTGTCCAGTCCACTGTATCTGCCTTTGAAATTGCCCATGCTCACCGTAAGCCCTTAGTCATAATTGCTGAAGATGTTAATAGAGAGGTGCTAAGTACATTCATTTTGAATAGGCTAAAAGTTGGTCTTCAGGTTGTAGCAGTAAAGGCTCCATGTTTTGGTAACAATAGAAAGAACCAGCTTAAAGGCATGGCTATTGGTACAGGTGGTACAGTGTTTGGAGAAGGATTGACTCTAAATCTTGAGGACATTCAGCCTCATGACTTACAAAAAGTTGGAGAAATCACTGTGACCAAAGATGGTGCCATGCTCTTAAAAGAAAAAGAAGACGAGGCTCAAATTGAAAAATATATTCAAGAAATCATCAAGCAATTGGGTATCACAACCAGTGAATATGAACTAAATGAACATTTGGTAAAACTTTCAAATGGAGTAGCTGTGTGAATGAAAAGAAAGAGTAACAGATATGGTGGGCTATGCCCACCCATGGCTGGGACTGAACTCAGCACCTTGAGCTGAGCTGCTGCCTGGCTGGCTCAGTGGATAGAGCGTGCACTCTTAATAGCAAGGTTGCCAGTTCGACTCCCACATGAAAGAAAGAAAGAAAAAGAAAGAGTAACAGATGCCCTCAATGCTACACGAGCTGCTGTTCAGGAAGGCGTTGTTCTGGGAGTGGGTTGTGCCCTGCTTCGGTGCATTCCAGCCTTGGACTCATTAACTCCAGCTAACAAAGATAAAAAATATTGGTATAGAAATTATTTTTAAAAACCACTGAAAATTCCTGCAATGACCATTGCTAAGAATGCAGGTGTTGAGGGATCATTAATAGTTGAGAAAAACTATGCAAAGTTCCTCAGAAGTTGGTTATTGTCCGAGAGTGGTGGAATCCTGGCACAGAGTGCCCACGCCTTTGGAAGAAGATACACGGAGCCTCAGGCAGAAGTGACATACTTCTTTATTCACTGACTCTCTAGGTACCACCCGCCTGGTTCAATGGCCGGGTTTTATACTATAGAGACAAAGGTGGCACACAGCCAAGGCACTTATATGAGTATACATAAACAGGGTGCACGTGCCTGTGCTCATCCCACCCCCTCAACCCGGCAGGTCATAGTTCTGTCAGATGGCCAGTTGAGGGAACCTGACCAGTTCTATTTTCCCTACAGTTATAATGATGTGTTTGGTGAATATGGTGGAAAAAGGAATCATTGAACCAACTAAGGTTGTAAGGACTGCTTTATTGGACGCTGCTAAAGTGGCCTCTCTGTTAACTGCAGCAGAAGTTGTAGTCACAGAAATTCCTAAAGAAGAGAAAGACCCTGGAATGGGAGGAATGGGTGGAATGCGAGGCGGCATGTATGGGAAGGGACATGTTCTAATTCCTAGAGCCGTGCTTTACCGTTACTAATGATAAATGTGAGAGGGAGCTCAAGGCTCCTCATCTATAACTTCAGAGAAGTCAGCTGAAGGAAATGACTGAAGAAAAGCTGGCTGATGTTTAAGAAAATCACTATACCCATCAGTCACTGGTTTCAGTTGACAGAATATAATGGTCTATTGTTGTCATTGTCCATGCCTACAGATAATTTATTTTGTATTTTGGAATAAAAAGACATATATATATATATATATATATATATATATATATATATATATATATTCCAGATAACCAAGTGCAAGAGCCATGTACCAACGTACTGCTGTCAGCTTAAATCAGTGAGGCATTTACTATTTAACTATTCTGTTAAAATCTGGACTTTAGTACTTGCCATCACCCGATGAGAAGTTAAGAAGCAGCCTATTTGTGGACAGTAAGAATTTTGTACAAAGTAGTAATATCCAATTATGTGACAACCTTTGTGTAATAAAAATTTGTTTAAAGTTTTAAAAAAGTTTTAAATAAATGAATACTATCCACCTATATACAAACCTGGAAATTTTTCTAAGACATTTTTAAGTGAAAACCACAAGCAGAATTTGTACAGTATAATTTATGATATGAGGAAAGAGTGAAGATAGGAAATATATAAAATGGGGTCACTTTAACCAAGCTTCTAAAATTGTTAACATTTTGAAGTTTGAGGCATGAGGAAAGACTATATTCTTGTTCTAACTAGCCTGGGAACTTAAATTTTTTTAACTCTCTAGTCCTGCGTCAATGCCTGGATATACATCTGACCTCCAGGTAACACTCGAATTACCCCTGAAGGACTCACACATACATCAACCCGACATCCATTATCCAGAGCACGGGACGTGACCAGACCTCCTGGCATCCATCTTCTGGACTACCTGGCATTCATCATCCTGACTGATAAATGTCCTGGACCTATCCTAAGGCTAAGAATGCAGGACTGGTCTCAAGAATGAACTTTTTACTATAAGAAATTTTTTTGTTTGTTTTTAAGGAGGGCACAGCTCAAAGTGGCCCATGCGGGGATTAAACTAGCAACCTTGTTGTTCAGAGCACGTGCTCTAACCAACTGAGCCACCCAGCCGCCCTTTACTATAAGAACTTTTAACTTCTCTCTTCTTTGGACGCTTCTGGGTTTTTGCCTGTTTCCAGTTTGCAAACTCTAAGATCCTTGAATACCAGTAAATCTCAATCATTTATTTCTGGCAAAGTTTCCAGACTCCATTTGAGTTCATTTGACAGATGTAAAAATTATTTATATCTGTGATATATGTGCATGCAAATGCATACAAAAAGGCCTAGAGAGATACACACCTTTTACTGCATTGAATAGCATCCCCCCAAAATTCACGTCCATTTGGAACTTCAGAATGTGATCTTATTTGGAGTCTTTGCAGATGTGATTAGCCAAGTGAAAATGAGGCCATTATTGGATTAGGATGGGCCCTAAATCCAATGACTGGTGTCCTTATACAAAGGCCATGTGAAGACACATAGGGAAGAAGGTCACATGAAGATGAAAGCAGAGGCTGGAGAGACACAGCTACATGCAAAGGAATGACAAGGATTGCTGGCAACCACCAGAAACTAGGAGAAAGGCATGGAACAGGTTCTCCTCAGAGCCTCCAGAAAGAACCCACACGGCTGACACCTCGATTTCAGGCTTCTGGCCTCCTGAACTGTGAGAAAATAAATCACTGTTGTTTTAAGCCACTCATTTTGTGATAATTTGTTACAGCAGCTCTAGGAAACTAATACACACCTGTTTAACAATGGTTAGCTCTAAGGAAGATATTCTGTATACTTCTATATTGTTGGAATATTTTACAGTAAGAATTTGTTCTTTCTTGGCTAATTTTTCACCAAACAATAAAGAAATTACCCACATTTTATTTTGGAAGTTTTGGCTCTGCCACTTATCAAGTATGAAATCTTGAACAAGTCATTAAATATATGAAGGTTGCAATCACTTCATCTGTGAAATGGGGATGTTAACATCTACCCTGCTCACTTCCCATATTGGTACTGGAGTCTCCCTGGAGCTTCTTCTTTCACTGTCTACATCTGTTGTTCTTCCAAAATGGCTCTAGTGACTGTGAACACCTTTCCATTCACCCTATCATGTCTCTAATCCATGTCCCCAGCGCCCAGCAGATTCATTTTACCAAAATACCACTGCATGTTCCTTTCCTTTTTGAAGCCCTTCAACAGTTCCTCATCACCTGTTAAATTAGATCCAAACTCCTTAGCTTAGTTCAAGACCCTCTACATTCAGAGCCCCAGCTACCTGCCATCATTGACACTTAGCACTTTCTTCCTCGGTAGAGGGAAGCCAGGTTTGTCTTTGAACGTTGAGCCTTGCCTTTTCCAACCAGGCCACTGAGTGTGCTTTTCCCTGTAAATGGATTGTCTTCCACCCTAAGCCCCTTTCGAGTCTGAAGGCTTCTCCCACGGCCCCACAATGGAAGTGATTTCACTTTCCTTTGAATTCCTATAGCACAAACCCTCAGTATCTTATGTATTTTAATTACCACTCATTAAACAGCAAACACTTTTTGAGAGGAAGAACTTTATTCACCATTGTGCCTAGCACACTATCTTATGGAGAGTAGGTGATCAATACATATTCGTCAAATAAATGAACAACAATGATAAAACACTTGAGTTTTATGGAATTAATATGGGTTCTAAAGATAAAAATTAAAAAAATATAAACAGAAATGATATTCAGCCAGTACATACCAGTATGGTCATACTGGTTATAAAATATTGAAGTACTTCCTTCCCTACCACTCCCTTGCCACCTAAATGCTTCCCGCTACCATTGCTGGCCAGGTCTCTCCTTCCCTGAAAGCATCTGGATTCCCACAATCTCCCAACTAAAGGATCAATGGCTTGTACAGCAGGGAGCACTCAGGACCCTGTTACAACCATGTGGTTGGGGTTCACTGGTGGAAGTATCCATTCTGACTGATTGAGACCTGTGCAGTGTCACTGTTCAATATTTTGATAATCACCCCTGATTATAAATAAAGTTAAATTATACAGTTTGACAATACCACATTTTCCCAAAAATAAGACCTAACTGGAAAATAAGCCCTAGCATGAATTTCAGGGTGCTTGTAATATAAGCCCTACTCTAAAATAAGCCCCAGTTATGATCGTCAGCCAGACATGACTGTATTTGAGTAAATGTAGATTTTTGTACATGAATAAATGAATAAAATGCATCTTTTGGAGAAAAACTAATATAATACTTGGTCTTATTTTTGGGGAAACATGGTAGTACTTCTCTTAATTGCAAAATCTCTTAAAAGAACAGATTTAGGGACAGAACAGGAAAATGATACTTTGTCAGTCTCTGAAGATTTGGGGTACAATATTAGGACTCAGTCTTCATGTAAACCAGAAGATATGCAGTTTCCCGCCTAGAAAGAAAAAAAAATGCAACATCATAGTATATATGAAACATTCATAGCTAATTGACACATTAATTCATGATAGGACAAACATCAGCAAACTTTCCAGGTTGTTGGATCAAGCGTTCATCTAACCATCACCTCCGAGGAGAGCAAAATGGATAACCTGGAAAAATAACCACTAAGCTGCTGTTAGTTAACATCTAAATTAGAGGATTAAAAGCTACAAACCCATGAGCCAAATCCAACCCTGTTTTTGCAAATAAATTTAATTGGAACATAGCCACACTTATTCATTCGTGTATTGTCTGTGGCTGCTTTTGGCTACAAGGGCACAGTTGCAACACAGACTGTGTGGCCCCAAAAGCCTAGAATATTTACTCCCTGGCCCTTTACAGAGAAAGTTTGCAAACCCCAATCTAAATAATGGGGGAATCACTGACAACCAGAAAGTGACAAAGGGAGATGCTTAGAAGAAAGAGAAGAGAAAAAGTAGGTTAGAGGAAATTTTCAAACACAAATTTTACCTAATTCATTATTTTTTCTAATTATCAGGCCTACTTCTGCAGCTGAAATCATCTCAAATATCACGTTGGTATACTACGTCACCCCTAACCCAGAAACTCAGCTGGGAAAACTTACAAAATCTCTGATTTAACTTCACCCAGCCTTTTTCTTTCCAGCTTCCCCTCTGTATTAATTTTTAAAATACAGTTATTGATATTTACTAAATACAAGCCACTGTACCAGACAAAGAAAGAGGAAAAGAGTGATTCTTGACCCAAAAGAATTCATAGTCTAACGTGAAAGTTATATAAGCAAACAATTACAAAACAGTGTGACCCTTTCTATAAAGCAGGTATGATCAAAATGCAGTGAAAGCACATGAGAAACCACTACAGGTGCACCTGGGTGCATCAGTGAGGCTTTACAGAGCAGCCAAAGGCCCTGAGCAGAGGTACTGGAGTATAATGGGACTTTGCCTTGATGATAAGTTAAGAGAGTAACACCGGCCAGGAACTGCATGTGCAAAGCCTCAGAGAGAAAACGGAGGATCTGATGTTTGGGGAGCAACTTACACTTAGTATTACTGGAGTCTAAATTGTGAGAAAAACATGGTTCAGTGTGATGAGTATTGAAAGATGAGGCTGAACAGTCAGTCACTGGGGAGCTATGCAAATGTAAGTGGCACCTGAATCTATGAGAGTTTCACACAGCAACAAAAATCCTGTGCAAGCCGATTGGGTTTCTGTTACTGAAACACTTCTCTTACCAGCGGCAGTTATGATTTCCATAGGTACACTGGATGTCTTCCCAGGATACCTGGAAGTACATAAACATATAAAGTGAAGCAGCCATCTGACTTTTGCTAAGCATCCAGAGAGA
This sequence comes from Hipposideros armiger, assembly GCF_001890085.2. Lineage (NCBI taxonomy): Eukaryota > Metazoa > Chordata > Mammalia > Chiroptera > Hipposideridae > Hipposideros > Hipposideros armiger. Next base: position 500,444 of record NW_017732053.1, on the reverse strand, counting down.
ATTCAGGCAGCTAATCTTCCCTCCCTCACTCCACAGACAAACCCATCCCTAGGAATCCCCAACACCCACAGCATCTAGTGATAGATGCCATGTACATGAAGTCTTATTCAGTACCCTTGTCCCTCTGTTTAAACTTGGCTGTGCTCAGCCCAGAGTTCTAACTTATGTATTTCTAACTCTTCTTGCTTTCCATAAGTTTCCCATAAAGCATCGCTTCTCGGCCTTTTGGCTAAGATCACACGTAGTTTCCCATAAAGCATGAAGCTGCAGGGCACTGAGCCTGGAACACCAAAAACCCAGACACTGCACTACGTGGTCTTATAGAGCTGTAAACCAGATGGGGACTTCACGCAGAAAACAGCTTTAAACTTCATAAAAGTCTCCCCACACAGAGAACAGAAATATAATGTGGCTTGACTTTGAGGACCCATCTAGGCCTGGGATCAGAATATGTCAGAGGTAGTTAATACAGGGAAAGAGGCAATTTTGGATGATGTTCCTCACCCAACAAACACTGGAGTCGTTGAAGCAGAACCACTTCCCATCCACAGAATTCCGGACATAGGCGCAGTAATGGCCAAAGTCAGCCAGCCCCACGTGGGCAATCACAGCAAAGAGTTCATACTGTCCCCCAAGCTGGAAGAGCACAAGGCATAGCATAATTCACCCATCAACCCTCGTTTTGAAAAAGGAAACATCTCACCACATTTATTCAGTGCCGACTCCATGCCAGTCACTGGTGCTTCGATGAGTGGGAACTAGCAAACAGTTCTTGACTTCAAGAATTTCACAGCTAGGTAAGCCAGAATTAGAATGCCATGTTTTATTCCAGTGAATTTACAGGTAAATTTGGGAAGACCCAAATTTTGCCCCCCAAAAAGGAGAAGGAGCAACCAGCCGAGGAATGGCTGAGAAGCCAGGAAAGCTCCCCAGGGAAGACATGCTTGAATTGCTCCTACAGGATGAACAAGATTGGCAGACAAGCTGTGGAAAGTGGGTACCCTTGAATGTGGACCCCGAAACTGCAAAAGCATGGCAGCATAACAGAGCAGAGCACACTGAGGAAATGAAGTCAGGGAGCGGGCTGGGAAGTCATGAGCGATGAGGCTCCGAGGCCAAGTCAGGAATTAGAACTTTATCTCATGAGTAATGGGGAGCCATCAGAAAGTTTTCAGCAAAGGAACATCATCAGATTTGTGTTTGAGAAATACACTGAAATAATGTGGCTTGAAAAATGGATGGAGAGCTCAAGTGAGACAGACGCCAGCACGATAAATTAGGGTACCACAACAGTGCAAGGAAGAAATGGTGGTAACTTGAATAATTACTATCTGTAGTAATCACTAAAATGATAATCATCATTATTAACATAATTATAAGTTAACTTTTAGCATTCACTTTGCATTTGGCCAAGTCTTTATATGCATTGTGTCATTTAAGATTCACACAAACCTGGAAGCTGGGTGTGAGTATAAATCCTACTTTACAGAGATTGAATCTGAGCTCAGGGAGGTAAAGTAATTTACCCAAGGATCAGGGCTTATAAATAGAAGAGGCAGGATTTCAACCCAGGCCTGTCTGTTTCAATGCTCAAGCTCTTAACCCCTACACTATACTGAGGGAGCGAGGGTGGATGTAAGATTTGTGCAAAATTAGGGAGAAATAATGAAAGGTACATTGTAACTGACTGGATGCAGAGGTGGGGAAGTAAGCAGAAGGTGTTACAAGGATGAATCCCAGGTTTCTGGCTTGGAGATTTAGGAATATGTTGGTACTATAAAGTTAACATTGAACAGAGCTGCTGGGAATGAAGATAATGAATTTGGAACTGTGTGACAACATTCACTAGGAAATGGGTATACTGGTTTGGAAATCAAGAGAAAGACCTGGACAGGAGATATGTATTTGCAAGTCTTTAGTTTGAGGTGATCATTAAAACCATGAGGTTAATAAGATGACATATGAAAAATGGGGAGAAGAAAGAATGGTATTAAAACTGCAGACCAACAAAAGGATGGGCAGGAAAGGATCCAGCAAAAGAGAAACCTAGGGTAGATCGATTTTGAGGGACAGTAGAATCAATAACATAGACTAGCACAGAAAGATCGAGTAAAAGAGAAAGACCAAGAAGTATCCATTGGATTTGGCAGTAAGTTACTCTACTCCCTCAAACCTTAGAAAGTCAAGATAAGAAATAATTCTCTGTGAAAAAAGAATAGTGACAGGAGAGATAGAGTTTTGATTGATTGTGAGCAGGATCTCCACATTAGTCAGGAATATACTATTTTCCCAACACAGTGAAATAATGGTCCTAACCTGAGACTTTGAAACAGGATCAATGAGGCGGGACCGGGGTGAGGGTAGTGCAAATGAAGCTAAGTCACCCAAAAGGGAGGGCTCACATTATTTTCTATTTTCATTTGAGGACTTTATGCTGGATTTTAAAAATGCAGGGCAATGCCTAGATCTAATTATCTAATTTAGAAGAAATACAAGGGCTAGAAGAACAACATTATAACAACAGCCAGCAAATTCTGGATATACGAGTATATAAAAAATACCTTCAACCAAATGAATTGCAAGGAAAAGAAAAGGAGAAGAAACATAAAAGACACTTAATCTAAGCGAAGAAGAAAGAAAGGGAGGGAGGGAATCAACTTAAGCAAATGCAAATATAGACCTTGTTTGGATTAGATAGTATAAAATATAATTTGGTAAAAGTGGAATTTCTAGTATATGGAGAAAAGATATTTATGTCATTTCTTTTCCCTCAGAATCTCCCAATAAGTTATTAGCTCAGGACAACTGAATTCAACTTTACTTTGATTAAATTTGGCCCAATGAACTGGTTACTTCCCTATTATCTTCAAAGTGGGCATAAGCTGTTTTAAGAAGGCTTGGTTGATACTATATAGTTACAACCCCAGATGCTGTGTTTATCTATGTACATGTAAGTATTACACATCTCATTTAAAAGGAAGGTCCTGAATTATGGGTTCCTTCCCTCAGTGCTGTGAGGCATATGAGTACAGACCCAATATTTAGAAATATAGTCTTTTGAATCTTAAAAGGAAAGAAAAGCAGCTACAAAGAGCAAATGGTGGTGTTGGTAACAACCTATCATTGTTATTCAGAAACACACAGGTTTCCATCATTAAGATGCTGTTTTTAAAAAAATGAATGTTTTTTGAATACATGAAAATGTTTCTATGAACCACACCCAGCTGTTGGTAAGTTTTCCTCCCTTTGTGTATCCTAAGCATAGCCAGCAGAGGACATAATTTCTGAGATGAGAGAATGACACAAACAAGGCATCCCCAAAATGTCATCTCTGATGAGTGAGTGACTTCAAATAGCTTAGGGGGAAGAAGTGGCAAAATCGAAAGGACATGGTATCTGACGAGATGAGGATGGACGGAAGGTGAGGAGTGTCTCACCTGGTCTTCAGCATTGCAGAAGTTGTTCTCAGTCAGAAGGGCCTGATTTAAATCCAAGCTCTGGGGGAAATACAGTGGGTGGCAGATTTTTTCTGTCCGTGAATTCCTCATGGAGAACCGCATGAGGTGGATTGTCAAGGTCTGGGGCAAATGGGTCAGCTTCAAGACCTAGAAAAGCAAAATCACTGTGGAGATGAAGTCCTAAGGCACTTCAATTGGGCAGAATCAGAGAAATACCAGGGCCAGTGGTATGTTTTTCTTCCCACAAAGAAGGGAGCAGAATAATGCAATACACAGTGGACAGCCCCCATCTGCTGCATCTACTGAGCTCTCCTAAGGAAGGCCTGAGCAGCCCCAGTTCTACACAGGTCCTGGAACCCAGGCAAACAATGGAGTCTGCTCTAGGAAGCTCGTCTAGCCCTGAGGAAAAAACTCTGGCCCCTGCTCTTGGACCTTCTCTTCTTATCTTTAAAAGGCTCTGTCCTTCTCCTGATGTGATCTGAGAAGCCCCAGGATCCCATCAGATACTAGCCTGATCAGTATCCCTCCATTAACAGTCTTGAGCTGCCCTGGGGACTCTGGGAAGAGTTCACCAGGAAACCCACAAGTGGCAACCCCAGAGTGGAGAAGAATCTGGTTTCAGGGACTGAGTACCTGTTTACCACGGGTCTTCTTCCCACAGTTCTCACAGAAGCACTTGTTCTTGCCTGACAACTCCCTGGGCTGGAAGAAACAGTGAAGGGCATCCTCCTGTACAGGAGAATAAGGAAGAAGCAGGGTTGGCACTTCCCACCTAGAGTACAGCCCCTCACCCTGCAGACCGGGATTTAAGCTTATCTTCTGCTTCTCTCCATATCTCCCTTAATGTCTTGCCCAGAGTGGTGCACAGGGCAGGATCTCAAAAAGTACCTGCTGATTGGACGAAAAAACAGGAGGGGGCACTTGAAAGAGGAAATAGGAGGAAAACAAAAATTTTTTTTTGCCAAATCAAAGAACTTAACCAGAGCCATGCAAAGAAGATAGAAATATTTTCAAAGCCAAGGGTGGAGCTGGCCGAGTGGCTCAATTGGTTAGGAGCTTGCTCGAGAGAGTGAGCTCTGAGCAACAGGGTTGCCGGTTCGATTCCCACATGGGCCAGTGAGCTGCGCCTGAGCTGAGCTGCCACTGAGCTGCTAACAGGTGGCAGGATGGCTCAGCGGGTGAAAGCACATGCCCCTAACAACGAGGTTGCCTGTTTGAGATGTTGGGCTATGCCCACCCGCAACTAATTGAACACAGCACCTTGAGCAGAGCGTCACAACTGGACTTGGATTTGAGCTTGCTGTGCCCTCCACGACTAAGATTGAAGGACTTGGCTGTTCCCCTCCCCCAATTCCCCAATTTAAAAAAAAAAAGCCAAGGGTGGACTAAAGAAGCAAGGGGGCACTGGGTTGTGTCAGAACAGCAAATTCACTAAGAGAAATCTCTCACCAGTGTTTTTAGGGGCTCTGAGTCCATACCAAAAAGAGAAAGAGGGAGGGTCAGCATGCTACTATTGTTTCTGCTACTCTCCATGGTACATTCAAGGCAAATCAAGGACTCCTCCATCCGGATTATGTACAGGGCCTGCAGCCTCTCTACCTGCAAGAGAAAGAGGAGGGGAGAGGTAAGAAGGGTACAAAGCCATAAATAGACCAGGTCAGGCCAATTTCCAGAAATTGGAGCCACTGGACAGAAGCTCCAGATATAGCAGCCACTAAAGTTCTTTGCTCTACTCAAAAAGTTTCAAATTAACAGTAATAATATTATGGAATTGTGATAAGCATTTTATGTGATTTTCTCTTTTAATCCTCTCTACATATTACATTAACAATCACTGAATGAGTTAAATGAGCAGCATCTTAAACTTCTGAGTTCTCTAGTGCTCGAATCTTACCAAGTCCACATCAGTGATTTGGTCCTTAATCAGGTTCCAAACTGTGAGGTAGAGCTGAGCAGCATCATGCTGGATAAACACTGCCAAAGAGAAAAACCACAGCCCAATTAGTGAGGTCACCAGTGACACTTCTCATGCCCTAGTGCCCTAGTTACCTCCATGCACATGAACACTCACTACTTTGCATTTTCCTAGCCTTCACCACTTTTCAAGCTAAGTTTCCACTAGATGTTAGGTGTCAGAAATGGAAAATAACCTTGGTACTGACTTTTGAGTGCTACTCTTAAAACTTCAAATCCAGTCCAACTGTGTCTCACAAGTTTTCTGTCCTCTGACTTGCCACCCACCCCTACTGGCCTCCACTGGGGAACACAGCTAGATAAAACCAATAGTCAGTAGGGGATTCTCTTCTATGTCAAGGCAATAGTCTAATTGGACTCCTATGGCCACTTATTTCTCTGTGCCTTTATGTATTTTCTTTTTTCACTCCCCTAAAAATTGAGCAATTTCCCAACACTCATATCTGACCCAGGTCTTCCCCAAAGGGGTCTAGGAGAACAAGAGGGAAAGGGCCATCACAGTGATAGATGATGCTAACTAAGAGGAGGTGAGAATTAAGCAGTGAATTTTACATATGTTATAGTAGATGTATGGCTAAAATGGTGTGTACAGGTCCAGGAAAGAAGCCTAGGAAGACAAAGAAAATGAAAACACACTGAGGACTATTTTACACAAGGACAGATGTCTACCTAAATGCGAAGACATTGCAAGAAAGGGTGGTTATTGTAAATGTACTAAATATTTATATCTGCTGTCTCAACATCATTTTATTCCCTTTGTGATACTTATCATACTTTGTACTTAGAGTTTTAGGGTTTTATTTTGTTTTATTTTTGTTTTGGCCTGTCTCCCCTCTGAACTGTAAGCTCCACAAAGGCAAAAACTCTTATTACTCTTATTCCCTCATCTACAGCACCAGCACAATGCCTGGCCCATAATAGGTAAATATTTTATGTTAGTTAAATGGATTAAATAATCCATATTCTAAGATAATAGTCCCAAAACTTAAAGACTAACAGCAGTGTTAAACTGATGTTGTCTCCATGGAATTATTTAAAGAAGGCTGCCTCCTACGAGCCAATACTGGACATAAAGAAAGTTGGATCAATCGCCTTGCCATGTGGAGATATTTTGCCTCATCTGACCATACCAGAACCAAAGTCCCAATTCTTCTAAGAAGTACAGGGATATTTGCCCAACCCATAATTAACTTAACACCTGATATGTGTAAAGCATTGCACATGCCAGAGAAAGTTCCTGTCCCGAAGAAACCTATATTCTAGTGGAGAACAAGTATCCATATAATCATAATTCAAAGAAGAATAAGGAAGTTTCTTACAGGTGTACAAACTGCTATGGAAAGTTAAAGGAAGGTAAGAATACAACTAGAATAGTAGAGTGAAGGCCTCCATTAATCTACTCCTCCATAAAATCAATAAAAATACTGGCAAAAATTGTCAAAATACATTTTTTTCAGAACTCTGGAAATTAACCAAAAGTTGACAAAAATCTTAGGAATCTTTATTCAAGAAAAACTACAGAATCTAAGCAGGGTTTAAGGGGTTTTCAACACGGCCTATTCCCATTTCCTTCTTCCCAACTCTGTGGTAGCCTTCACAGCCAGAAATCTTGCAATGATAGAAGTTGTGAAAACCAGAAGCCTTGCCATCACCAGAGGGGTGGACTGGGATTGAAGATGCTCAAAAAGTCCCATCGCAGAGGCATTTTCATTATTTGACCTGTCTTGCAACTCTGTGGAAAAGCCCCATGTGAAGGACGTCATTATTTGACCTGACTCAGAGCTCAAAGCCCTCTCCTCAAGGCATTTGTGGAAAATAATCAGTGACAGTTAATATTGCAGTTACCTAGGGCTGCAATACCAGCTGAGTCAAAAAAGAGCCAGGCCAAAAACTTAAAAGAAAGATCTGGGGAATGAATTGTCCATAGGGGACTTTTGAAAGCTGTAACATATTACTGATGATCTAGAAGACTATTTGCGTGTCCAGGTAACACCTGAGAGGTCCCCAGTCTCTTAGATCTGGCTGACTCTGAGGCCCTATACAAGCAAGAAATGAAGGCTAGGGCCGGCCGAGTGGTGCAATGGTTAAAAACTGGCTTGGGACGCCAGAGGGCCCCAGTTCGGATCCCACATATGAGGGCCAGTGACACTGCCCTCCACAGCTAAGATGCTGAACAACAGCTCACCCTGGTGCTGGGCTGCTGTGAGTCGCCGGCAATGGCGTAGGCTGCAGCCCCTGTGGCAGTGGGTTGCCATGGGCTACTGTATGTAGCAAGCAGCCAACGTGAGCAGCCAGCAGCCGCAGTGAGCGGCCGTCCAGAAGCCGGCAACTGATCTGCCTGGCCCGGGAAGAGCACAATGATGGTGCCAACTTGGGCCAGTGAAGCAACGTCCTCCACAACTAGACTGAAGAACAAAAGGACAGCAACTTGTCTGTTCCCCTTCCCCCAATTCGCCAGCACTATTCCCTTCCCCTGAATACCCCAATAAAAATCTTTTAAAAAAAAGAAAGAAAGAAATGAAGGCTAAAAGTGTTAGAAACTCCCTTATCTTCCAAGGTGTGTCCCAATAGGCATATAGCCACTCAGCGAAGACTGGAAGACTTATTGGTTTAAGGCATTTAAAAAAACTCTGACCAATCATTAGCTGACATGAGGCTAATCAAACAAACTTCAGTGGCCACACACTACAGGAAATGTAGACTTTACAGAATTAGTCCAGGGGAGTCACTAAACAAACAGCAACAACAAAACAATAGCAACAACAAACCCTGCTGTGGGGTTTTCTGATTGTTACCGTTGTTTTATCTAAAATGTTTAGTTTTTTACAAAAAATTACTAGATACACAATGAAACAGAAAAGTATGGTCCACACACAGGAGAAAAGCAATTAGTAGAAACTGTCACTGAGAAGACCCACATGTTAGCATTAGTAGACAAAGAGTTCAGATTAGTTAATATGTCAAAGAACTAAAGAAAGCCAAGTTAAAATAACTAAAGTATGAAAACAATGTTTCTCCAAATAAAGAATATCAATAAAGAGAGAAAGTTATTTAGAAGGACCAAATAGAAATTCTTGAGTTGAAGAGCACAATGACAGAAATGAAGAGTTCACTAGAGGTGGTCAACAGCAGATCTGAGCTGGCAGAAGAAAGAATCATCAAATTTGAAAATAGGTCAATTGCAATTATACAGTCTGGAAATGAATAGAGTATCCAATGAGTTCAGTAATAAATTCTACCAAACATTTATGGAAGAAATATACCAATTCTCAGAAATCTTTTCACAAGATAGAAGCAGAGGGAATGCTTCTTAACTCATTCTATAAGGCCAGCATTACCCTAATACCAAAATCAGACAAAGACATGACAAGAAAACTATAGATTGATATCTCTCATGAACATAGATTCAAAATCCACAAGAAAATATTAGCAAAACAAAATGTAAAAAAAGTATATACCACAACCAAGTGAGATTTATCCCCAGTAGGCAAGACTAGTTCAACATTTGAAAATAAATTAATATAATCTATCTCATCAACAGGCTAAAACCAAAATTCACATGATCATATTAATAGATACAGAAAAGGCATTTGACAAAATCTAACACTCATTCATGATAAAAACTCTCAGTCAAGGAACTGAAAGGAACTTCCTAAGTTTGATAAGGAACATCTTCAAGAAACCTAAAGCTATCATCACACTAAATGGTGAGAAATTAGAAGCTTTCCCACTAAGATCAGGAAAAAAGCAAGAAAGTCCCTTCTCAATACTCCTTTGCAATATCATATTAGAAGTCCTGGCTAATGCACTATGACAAGAAGAGGAAATAAAAGTCATCCTGATTGGAAAAGAAGAACTAAGAGTTTCCTTGTTTGCAGATATGATCATTCATGTAGAGAATCCAAAAGAGTCAACAAAAAGCTCCTAGAACTAATAAGCGATTATAACAAGGTTGCAGGATACAAGATAAATATATAAAAGTCAATCGCCTTCCTATATATCACCAATGAACAAGTAATATTTTAAATTAAAAGCACAATATCATTTACATTAGAACCCATGAAAATGAAATACTTAGGTATAGATCTAACCAAATATGTAAAAGATCTATACGAGGAAAGCTACAAATTCTGATGAAGGAAATCAGAATAACTATATAAATGGAGAGATATCCCATGTTCATGGATAGGAAGACTCAATATTTTCAAGATGTCAGTTCTTCCCAACTTGATCCATAGACTCAATGCAATTCCAATCAAGATCCATCCCACCAAGTTATTTTGTGGATATTGACAAATTGACTCTAAAGTTTATTTAGAGAAGCAAAAGACCCAGAATAGCCAAAACAATATTAATATTTAAGGAAAAGCACAAAGTCAGAGGACTAATTTCAAATTTACTATATGTAATCAAGACAATGTGGTATTGCAGCAGAACAGAAAAATAGATCAATGGAACAGAATAGAGAGCCCAGAAATACATCAAAAGAAACAATGTCAATGGCTCTTTGATAAAGAAGCAAAGGTAACACAATGGAGCAAAGATAGTCTTCACCAAATTGTGCTGGAACACCTAAACATCCACATGAAAAAAAAAAAAGAATATAGGCACAGACCTTACATTCTTAAAAAAAAACTTAAAAAAAAGAATATAGGCACAGACCTAAATGTTAAAATGCAAAACCACAAAACTAAAAATAATACAGGAGAAAATCTAGATGACCTTGGGTTTGGTAAATACTGTTTAGATATAACACCAATGTGCAGTCAATAAAAGAAAGAACTGATAAGCTAGAATTCATTAAAATTAAAAATCTCTGCTCTGTGAAAGACACTGTCAAGAGCATAAAAAGACAAGCCACATACTGACAGAAAATATTTTACGAAAGACATTATCTGATAAAGGACTGTTATCCAAAATATACCAAAAACTCTTCAAACTTAACAATAAGAAAACAAGCAACCTGATTAAAAAGTGGGTAAGAAACCTGAACAGACACCTCACTAAAGAAGATATACAGATGGCAAACAGGCATATGAAAAGATGATCGGCATCATATATCATTAGGGAATGGCAAATTATACCAACAATAAAATACCTCTACACAGTTATCAGAATGGCCAAAATTCAAAATGCTGACAACATAAAATACTGCTGAGGACATGGAGAACAGGAACTCTTATTCATAGATGGTGGGAAATCAAAATGATACAGCCGATTTGGAAGACAGTTTGGTGATTTCTTACAAAACCAAACACACTCTTAAATAGGATCCAGCAATCACACTACTTAGCTTTACTCAAAGGAGTTGAAAACTTATGTCCACATGAAAACCTGCACACACCTGCTTATAGCAGCTTTACTCATAACTCCCAAAACTTGGAAGCAACCAGATGTCCTTTAGTAAATGGATGGATAAATAAACTATGGTACATCCAGACAATGGAATATTATTCAGTATTACAAAAAAATTAGCTTGCGACAACTCTAGAAATATGGAGGAGTAGGAAACACCAAAAATCCCCATGTAGACAACAATTTCACTGACAGAATCTGTCTGATGTAACTATTTTGGAACTTCAGAGTCTGTTGAAGGCTTGCAACTTACAGTGGAAGATTTAGAAGATAAATTGTGGTTAATTTTGGTCAATTTCAGTTCTTAGCACAGTAGCAGCTACTCACCTTCCACCACCAGCCACATGACTGCCAGCTGTGCACATGTTACTGAGGCAGTTTGCATACAGCATGTCAAAGCTGGGTGGGCAAAAATGGTTATCCTCCAAATACTGAAGATCTGTGCTCTGATCATTCATTGATGCTTCTGATCACAGGGGTGCAGACAGAGGTAGGCAGCCATTGTTGTTGCACTCCCCCCCTCCCCTCCCCCCACCCACCTTGTTGCATGAACCTACCCCTCTGGCTCAAGTGACTTCCAGGGGCTAAAAGGGCCTGCATCCTAATTTCCATGCCTTTATTTTTCACTTTTCCTCTTTCAAGAGCCATACATTAAAGACTTGGACATTCCAAAACAACTGCATATACAGGAAAAATTAGAAAATAACCATGCATGCAAAGGGAAAGGCTCAAAAAAGGCCAGACAAGGAATTAAGTTTACACCTTAGGCTTATTCTGAGCACAGCCTCCAACAATAAAAAAAAGCAGGGAGGATCCAAGATGGCAGAGTAAATAAACACTGTGATTGCCTCCTCCCATGACCACATTAAAATTACAATTAAATTATAAGACAATCAACCTGGAGAACCAGCTGAACAGGAGTCTTAAAACTGGGAATATAAAGAAGAAACCATATTGAGACTCGTAGGAGGGGTGGAGACGTGATACAGCCAGTACCACACCTGCATGTGGCAGTTGAGAATCGGGAGGGATATCTCAACCATTGAATTCCCCCAACCCCCGGAGGAGTGAGGAACCCCAGCCCCACACCAGTCTCCTCAGCCTGGAGTGCTGAGGCCAGGAAGAGGAGACCCACAACATCTGGTTGTGAAAAACAGTAGGGATTCTGACTATCTGGGTGGGATGGAAGGCTGTGGGAAACACAGACATTCTCTTAAAGGGCCCATGCACAGACTCACTCACAGGCACTCACCCTGGGCTCTGGCAAAGGGACAGTAAGTCAGGAGGCATCAGAGACATAGAGGGAGAGGTGCTTCAAGGCAAGGACCAGAGGGACAGTTGCCATTTTCTTTGTGTAGAACCCTCCTGCTGTGCAACCAGCAGGGGGCACCATCTTCCTGTGTTGAGCCCTCTCCCACAGGCCAAATCTGAATCTGCATTGGCTTGGTGAGCTCCACTTGCTCCACTATGGTGACTCCCTAGGACCATGCCCTACCCTACTCAGCCAACAAGGAGACTCTTTTGCAGCCAGCAGCCAGCTCACTTCTAGCGTTGCACTTTCTTGAACAACTTCAGGGGTTCACAGGCCCCAGGCAGAGGTGGCTGGCCTCAGTGTGCTCCAAAATTTTTGCTGAGTAGCTCCATGCTCAGCACTGGCACCAAAATCTACATTAACATGGTGAACACCACTTGTCCCACCCTAGTGGCTCTCTGAGACCCTGCCTCACCCAACTCACATACCACATGAGACTCTATCAGCAGCTGAGCCTAACAGGAGCCAGCAGATGACAGAAGGCCTTGGGGTGCTTTGGCTTTTTGTGAAGCTATTCCAAGCCTGATACTGGTGGCAGCCATCCTCAGTTTGTGTGGCCATTCCCATGTGCCTCCAGGTTCAGCACAGGAAGCAACCAACTGTGTATTGCTATGTAACTCCTACCAGGTACTCCCCAGCTGATCACAGGCAATGGCTGACCTGGGCCTGCACCAGAGCCTCTCCCAGGAAGCTCCAGAAACAACATACATGGAGGTCAGCTCTGGACCACAGCAGAGCACCAACACAATTAGCCCAACAAGTGGCATACTCAAAGGGCAGTCTCAGTAGGCACCAGAGCTCAATGGGGCAAATCCTGCTCCGTGGAGTCAGCCCCAACACAGCAGCTCTTGGCCAGTCCTCCCAACCAGCCAGCCTGCAGGCCAACCCCATTCACTGAGGGGCCAATAGCAATAAAGGCTCAACTGTAACAGGAGGGCACACAACCTGCACAAGGGACACTCTTGGAGCACCCGGTGCAGGTGACTGGGAGACCCATTTCAGATCGAAAGACACACACAGACTGAAAGTAAAGGGATGTATTAAGATATTTCATGCAAATGAAAACTAAAAAAATCTGGAGCAGCAATACTTACACAAAATAGACTTTAAAACAAAGGCTATAATAAGAGCAAAAAGGGACATTACATAATGATAAAGGGATCAACTCAACAAGAAGATATAATCCTTGTAAACATTTACGCACCCAACATAGAAGCACCTAAATATATAAAGCAAATATTGATTGACATATAGGGAGAGGCCAACAATAATACAATCATAGTAGGGAACTTTAACACCCCATTGACACCAATGGACAGGTCTTCCAGGAGAAAATCAACAAGGAAACAGTGGCCTTAAACGACACACAAGACCAATGGATTTAATTGATATTTTTAGAGCATTTCACCCCAAAGCAGCAGAATATAAATTCTTTTCAAGTGCAGATAAAACATTCTCCAAGACAGACCATATGTTTAGTCCCCAAAACAAGTCTCAATAAATTTAAGAAAATTAAAATCATATCAAATGTCTTCTCTGACCACAATGGTATGAAACTAGAAATCTATTACAAGAACTTTCTTTTACATAAATTTAATGGTAACCACTAAAAAAAATTCCAGAACTGAAATATATAACATAAAAAAAAGAAACAGGAAAAAAATCATAGAATACCACCACAATGAAATAACACACAGCAACAAAAAGGCAAAGAAACAATGGAGACTCTGTCCTACCAGAAAACCAAGGATATAATGATAGGAAATCCTCATATATCAATAATCATCCTAAATGTAAATGGACTGAACTCACCAATAAAAAGGCACAGAGTAGCAGATTCGATAAAAAAAAACTAAACCCAACCATATGCTGCCTCCAAGAGACACATCTCAGCCACAAGGACAAATATAGACTCAAAGTGAAAAGGTGGAAACTGACATTCCAAGCAAATGGTATTCAGAGAAAATCAGGTGTAGCCATACTGATATCAGATGAAACAGACTTCAGGATAAAAAAGGTAACAAGAGACAAATATGGGCATTTCATAATGATGAAGGGGACTACACAACAAGAAGACATAAGACTCATATTTATGCCCCCCAATCAGGAAGCACCAAAATATACAAAGCAACTACTAAGAGAACTAAAGGGAGAAATTGACTAAAGCACAATTATAGTAGGAGAGCTAAATACATCATTGACAGCTATGGATAGATTATCCAAACAGAAAATAAATAAAGAAATATCAGCCCTAAATGACACATTAGATGAAATGGACATAACTGACATTTATAGAGCACTTCATCCTAGAACATCGAACTATACATTATTTTCTAGTGTATATGGAACATTCTCAAGCATACTATATATTGGGATATAAAACTAGCCTCAGCAAATTGAAGATTGAAATCATACCTAGCATATTCTCTGATCACAAGTCTTTAAAATTGGATATCAACTGCAAAAAGAAAGCAGGAAAAACCACAAATATGTGGAGATTAAACAATATATTATACTTTTAAAGAGCAACTGGGTCAAAGAAGAAATAAGAGGAGAGATCAAAAGATACATAGAAACAAATGAGAATGAAAATACATCCTACCAAAATTTTGGGGATGCAGTGAAAGCAGTTTTTTGTTTGTTTGTTTGGTTGGTTTTTTAAAAAGATTTTATTGGGGAATTGGGGGAGGGAACAGCATTGGGGAATCGGGGAAGGGGAACAGACAAGTTGCCATCCTTTTGTTCTTTAGTCTAGCTGTGGAGGACATCGCTTCACTGGCCCATGTTGGTATTGTGATCATTGCACTCTTCCTGGCTGAGGCAGATTGGTCGTCGGCCATTGAACGGCCGCTCAACAAGGCTCACGGCCGCTCATGCTGGCTGCCAGTCACTCACGGTAACTTACAACAGCCCATTGCAGCCCCACTGCAGCCTAGCCATCACCAGTGACTCACGGCAGTCCAGCTCCAGGTTGAGCTGTTGTTCACCATCTTAGCTGTAGAGGGCGCAGCATCACTGGCCCATGTGGGATCAGAACTGGAGGCCCTGCTGCTCAGAGCTTGCACTCCCAAGCCAACTCTTAACCAACGAGCCACTCAGCCTGGCCAAAAGCAATTTTAAAAGGGAAATTTATATCATTATAGGCCTATCTCAAGAAAGAAGAAAAATTCCAGATAAATAACCTCATGTTACACCTTAAAGAACTAGAAAAAGAAGAACAAATGAAACCCAAATTCAACAGAAGGAAGGAAATAATAAAAATCAGAGCAGAACTAAATGAAATAGAGAACAAAAAGACAACAGAAAAATTAATACAACAAAGAGTTGTTTCTTTGAAAAGATTAATAAAATTGACAAACCCTTGGCTAGACTCACTAAGATAAAAAGAGAAAAGACACAAATAAACAAAATCAGAAATGAAAGAGAAGAAATTACCACAGATGCCACAGAAATACAAAGGATCATCCAAGAATACTATGAAGGACTATATGCCACCAAATTCAATAACCTAGAAGAAATAGATATGTTCTTAGAAACATATAGCCTTCGTAGGCTGAATCATAAAGAATTAGAAAATCTAAATAGACCAATCAATAGTAAGGAAATTGAATCAGTCATCTGAAACCTTCCCAAAAGCAAAAGTCCAGGACCAGGTGGCTCCACTAGTGAATTCTACCTACAATTCAAAGAGAATCTAATACTTGTCCTTTTCAAACTCTTCCAAAAAATTGAAGAAAGGACAATAATACTCCCTAATTCATTTTATGAGGCCAACAGTACCCTGATAGCAAAACCTGGTAAGGATAACACAAAAAAATGAAAATTACAGACCAATATTTCTGATGAACACAGATGCAAAAATCCTAAACAAAATTCTAAAAAATCGAATGCAACAAATGCATTAAAAAGATTATACATCATGACCAAGTGAGGTTCATCCCAGGGGCATAAGGATGGTTCAACATACTCAAATCAATCAATATGATACACCACATAAACAAAATATAGGATAAAAATCATATGATTATATCAATAGATGCAGAAAAAGCGTTTGACAAGATACAACATCCATTTATGATTAAAACACTTAATAAAATGAGTATAGAAGGACAATACCTTAACATAATAAAGGCTATATATGACAAACCCTCAGCTAATATCATAATTAATGGTGAAAAACCGAAGCCATTCGCTCTACGTTCAGGAACACTACAGGCCTATCACCTCTGCTTTTCAACATAATATTATTGGAAGTCCTAACCAGAGCAATCAGGCAAGAGAAAGAAATAACAGGCATCCGAATTGAAAATGAAAAAGTTAAATTGTCACTTTTTGCAGATGACATGATACTACATATACAAAACCCTAAAGACTCCACCAAAAAGCTATTAGAAACAATAAATGAATACAGTAAATTGCCAGCTACAAAATCAACATACAAAAATCCATTGCATTCCTATATAGTAAACAATGAAATCTCAGAAAAAGAAATGTTAAAAAGAATTCCTTTTGCAATTGCAACAAAAAGAATAAAATACCTAGGAATAAACTTAACCAAGGATGTGAAAGACCTATACACTGAAAACTACAAGACATTTTTTAAAGAAATTGAAGAAGACACAAAGAAATGGAAAGACATTATGTGTTCATGGATCAGAAGAATCAACATAGCTAATATGTCCATATTACCCAAAGCAATATACAGATTTAATGTAATCCCCAACAGAAACCCAATGGCATTTTTTTTAAGTAATAGAACAAAAAAATCATCAGATTTGTATGGAACCACAAAAGACCCTAACAGACAAAAGCAATCCTAAGAAAAAAGAAAAATGCTGGCGGTATCACACTCCCTGACAACAATGGGCAACAATGATCAACACAGTACAGTACTGGCAGAAAACAGACACATAGACCAATGAAATAGAATTGAGAACCCAGAAATAAACCCACATAAATATGGACAGATAATTTTTGACAAAGAAACCAAAAACACACAATGGAGAAAAGACAGCCTCTTCAATAAATAGTGCTGGGAGAATTGGAAAGCCACATGCACAAGAATGAAACTAGACTGCTATCTGTCACAGTGTAACAAAAATAATTCAAAATGGATCAAAGACCTAAACATAAGATCTGAAACAATAAACTGCATAGAAGAAAATATAGGTACTAAATTTATGGACCTTGGATTCAAAGAGGATTTTATTAATTTGACTTCAAAGGCAAGAGAAGTAAAAGCTAAAATAAATGAATCAGACTATATCAAACTAAAAAGCTTCTGCACAGCAAAAGAAACCATCAACAAAATAAAGAAGCAACCAAAATGGGAGAAGATTTTTGCAAATAACGCCTCCGATAAGGGGCTAATATCAAAAATATATAAGGAACTCATACAACTCAACAACAACAAAAACAAACAATAAAAAATGGGCAGAGGACCTGAATAGACATTTCTCCAAAGAGGACATACAAATGGACAATAGACACATGAAAAAATACTCAACATCACTAATCATCAGAGAAATGCAAATAAAAACCACAATAAGATATCACCCCACACCAGTTAGAATGGCTATCATAAACAAGACAAATAATAACAAGTGTTGGACAGACTGTGGAGAAAAAGGAACCCTCATACACTATAGGTGGGAATGCACATTGGTACAGCCGCTATGGAAGGCAGTGTGGAGATGCCTCAAAAATTAAGAATAGAATTACCATATGACCCAGCAATCCCTCTCCTGGCTATCTACCCAAAAAATCTGAAAACATTTATCCGTAATATATGATAAATGTGATATATGTGCTCCTATATTCACTGCAGCTTTATTTACAGTGGCCAAGACACAGAAACAACCAAAATATCCTTTATCAGATGATTGGATAAAGAAGATGTGGTATACATACACAATGGAATACTATTCTGTCATATGAAAAGATGAAATAATGAAATTTGCAACAACATGGATGGATCTTGAAGTTATTATGCTAAGTGAAATAAGTCAGACAGAAAAAGTCGAGAACCACGATTTCACTGATATGGGGTATATAAAACTGAAAACAATGAAGGAACAAGACTAACAAATGAAGAAACAAAAACTCATAGACACAGACAATAGTTTAGTGGTTACCAGAGGGTAAGGGAGGAGAGGGGTGATAGATGAGGGAAAAAGGGGTCAAATATATGGTGATGGAAGGAGAACTGACTCTAGGTGGTGAACACACAATGTGATATAAATGATGTATTACAGAATTGTACACCTGAAACCTATGTAACTTTATTAACAATTGTCACCCCAATAAACTTTAATAAAAAAAGAAAGAAATTATAATGCACATTAAAAAAAAACACAACCCACAGAATGGGAGGATATATTTGCAAATCATATACATATCTGAAAAGGGATTAACATCCAGAATATACAGAACTTTAACTCAACAACAAAAATCAAATAACCTGATTCAAAAATGGGCAAAGGAGTGGAAGAGACATTTCTCCAAAGAAGATATACAAATGGCCAATAAGCACATGAAAAGATGCTCAACATTACTAGTCATTAAGAAAATGCAAATCAAAACTACAATACGATGCCACCTCACACCCATTAGAATGGCTACTATCAAATAAAGCAGAAAACAGTAAGCATTGACCAGTATGTGGAGAAACTGAAACCCTTGTGCACTGTTGGTGGGAATGTAAAATGGTACAGCTGCTATGTAAAATAGTATCATGGTTTCTTAAAAAATTAAAAATAGAATTATCATATGATGTAGCAATCCCACTCCTAGATATATACCCAAAATAAATGAAAGCAGGGTCAAAGAGATACGTGTACACCCATGATTATAACAGCATTATTCACAACAGCTAAAACATAGAAGCAACCCTAGTGTCCATCAATGGATGAATGGACAGGCAAAATGTGACACACACACACACACACACACACACACACACGAATATTATTCAGCCTTAAAAAGGAAGGAAATTCTGCAATATGCTACAACATGAATGAATCTTGGGGACATCATGCTAAGTGAAATAAGTCAGTCACAAAAAGATAAATACTGATGATTCCACTTTATGAGGTACTTAGAATAGTCAAAGTCATAAAGACAGAAAGTGTAATGATGGTGGTTGCCAGGGGCTGGGGAGAGGGGAGAATATGGAGTTACTGTTCAATAGGTGTAGAGTTTCAGATTTACAAGATGGAGAGTTATGGGGATGGATGGTTGTGACAGTCGTGCAACAATGTGAATTATTTAATACCACTGAGCAGTACACTTAAAAATGGAAAATTTTATGTTAGGTGTATTTCGCCACAATAAAAAAAGAAGAAGAAGAGGAAAATGAGCTTTCAAGCCATGAAAACACTTGGAGGAAACTTAAGTGCATGTTACTAAGTGAAAGCAGTCAAACTGAAGGCTACGTACTGCATGATCCCAACTGTTATATGACATTCTGCAAAAGGCAAAACTATGGAGACAGTAAAAGGATCAGGTGGCCAGTGGTGAGAGGGGGAATGAGGATGAATAGGCAGAACGCAGAGGATTTTTAGGGCAGTGAAACTACTCTGTATTATACTAATAATGGTAAATCCATGTCATTATATATTTGTCAAAACCCATAGAATGTACAACACCAAGAGCAGACTATAACAGAAAGTAAGGATTTGGGTGAAAATGATGTATAAATTCAGGTTCATCTATTTTAACAAATGTACCACTCTGGTGCAGGATATTCATAGGGAGGAGGCTCATGTGTGGTGATTCAGGAAATGTCTGGACTTTCTACTCAGTTTTGCTGTGAAATTAAAACTGCTTTAAAAAATAATCTATTAAAAAATAAACAGGGGCCGGCCGAGTGGCTCAGCTGGTTAAGAGCTCGCTTGAGCGCGCCAGCTCTGAGCAGAAGAGCCTCGGTTTGGATGATCCCACATTGAGGGCCAGTGATGCTGCGCCCTCTACAGCTAAGATGATGAACAACAGCTCGACCTGGAGCTGGGCTGCTGTGAGTCGCTGGCAAAGGCATAGACTGCAGTGGGGCTGCAGTGGATTGCCATGAGCTACGTGAGTGGCTGGCAGCCAGCGTGAGTGACCAGCAGCTGGTGTGAGCAGCCGGGAGCCGCTGTGAGCGGTCGACCAATGACCAGCGACCGATTGTCCCACCCGGGGAAGAGCACAATGATCATACCAACATGGGCCAGTGAAGTGACATCCTCCACAACTAGACTGAAGAACAAAAACAGCAATTTGTCTACCTGTCTGTTCCCCTTCCCCTATTCCCCAACGCTGTTCCCTTCCCCCCAATTCCCCAATAAAATCTTTTTAAAAATAAATTAAATAAATAAATAAACAGAGCTTCAGGAGCTGTGGGATACCATCAGATATACCAATATACACAAAATGGGAATCCCAGAATAAACAGAGAAAGACAAAGGTCAGGGGAAAAAAATGTCTGAAGAAATAATGACCCAAAACCTCCCTAATTTGTTGAAAGACATTGATCTGCACACTTAGGAAGTTCAACAAATTCCAAGTGCAATAAACTCCAAGAGATCCACACCTAGACACATCATAGTCAAACTGTCAAAAGTCAAGTAAAGAGAAAACCTTGAAATCTGCAAGAGAAAAATGACTCACCATATAAAAAGTGTCTTAGTCTACTCAGGCTGCTATAACAAAAATACCATAAACTGGGTTTCTTATAAAATCCAGAAATTTATTTCTCACAGCTGTGGAGGCTGGGGAGTCCAACTTCAAGGTGGTAGATTCTGGTGGTGAGAGCCCACTTTCATGTTCATAGACAACACCTTCTCGTTGTGTACTCACATTGCAGAAGGGGCAAAGGAACTTTTTTGGGCCACTTTTATAAGAACATTAATCCCATTCATGAGGGCTCCACTTTTGTGATCTCATCAACTTCCTAAGGCCCCATCTACTACTACTGTCACCTTGGGGATTACATTTCAATATATGAATTTTGAGGAGATATGAATAGCCAGACAATAGCACAAGGAATCCTCAATAAGACACCTTACTTCTCATTAAAAACCATGGAGTAAAGAAGGTGGTGGGACGACATATTCAAAGTGCTGGGGTGGGTGAAGCTGTCAACCAAGAATTATATATCCAGCAAAATTCCTCTTAAAAAATGGAGAAATTTAGACATTCTAAAATAAACAAAAACTGAGATGGTTCATCACTAAAGACTTGCCCTACAAGAAATACTGAAGGAAGTCCTTCCAGCTGAAATGAAACTAGATGGTAACTGCATGGTAACTCAAATCCACATGAAGAAATAAAAGACATTGGGATTGAGAGAGTGACATCACCAAGATGGCAGAGTAGGAAACCTCAGCCCCTGAGTCCCAACAACAATCAACAATTAGACAGCTATCCATGAATGAAAATAGCTCTTGGAGAGTCTACTAGTAAGTCCACTTAAGAAACTTCAACAAAAATCTGAGAATAACCACACAAAAAGGGTAGTAAGAACAGCTTCATTTTGCCTGCATCATCTCATCCCCCAGGCCAGCGCTGCTCAGTCCCAAGAGGGAACTCCCCAGCTCAAAAGAGTTTCCTTAACCAGGAAAGGGAAGCAGAATGAGTGACCAACTTCCCTACCCTTTCACTGCATGAAAGGCCCACTTTGCTTTCACCCCACCTACAGACTGGCAAAGCTGGGTGGCTACAGATGGCTCAGAACAAGGAAGAAGAGAAGGGGGACCCTAGTATCCTCCACACAGCAGGAGCAGCCATGGCTCCCAGTGACCTGTTCCACTGAGGACCCCATCAGCTATTGCCACTGAAGAAACCAATGGCCAGCACAACCACCAGACACCCTGCAGATTTTACTGCTGAAGTGTTTGTTTTTGCAGACACCAGTACCTGCATCCCTCTGCATGATATTCCCCTCTCACTCCAGAGCCCAGGATCCACAATGGGAGCATGTCCTGGCCTTTGCAGCTACACAGTGCATGGTGCCAGCTTAAACCCTCACAGCTGGCCCCCACCACCTATCGCACACTTGAGGCTAGCCCCTGCAGCTGTGCTCCTGCACCAGTTAGCCTGGATCCTGCCACCTCTTCCACTGCATGTGTGTGTGCCCACAGCAGGCCCCTATAGTCGCAAGAGTACTTGCCAACAGCCAAGACCCCACAGCTGCCTGTGGGCCTGCATCCAACCTGACATCTGCCACTGACTTGCACTCTGTGAATAGACTAAGACCCTCTGAATTGTACATTTTTAAATGGGTCAATTTTATGGTTATGTGATGTAATAGCTCAATAAAACTGCTTTTTTTAAAAAAAACTAAGTTATGAGTTTTCTTCTGTAGAATATGGTTTCTCCTTATTAATCTTTTATTCTGTTTTCCTGGAATTCTTTACCTGCAGCTGAAACAGCTCTGAGGAGACTCTTAGGCTTACTTATCCTGAGAGGCAGAAAAAGAGTGAGTGTGAAAAATAACATATGCATAAATAATACTAGTTCTGTGCCTGTAAAAATGTGGGCTTTAAAAAATATTTCAGATCTACATAAATGCTTCCCATATAAGGGGTCTATAGTCTACCTAACATCCTTCTTGTTCACTCACTGATATTAGTCCCTCTCCTTGCCCTCTCCTCTCCCTTTCCTCCACCCCCCTCTCAATCTCCCACTCCCTAAAGAGCACTAGATCAGGAGCCAGAGCTGGGAGGACTGTCTTACATGGTACATTGTACTTCTGGAGACAGTAGACGAGCTCCATGGGTCGCACTGCTTTCTGCCGACTGTCCTGCATTTTCTCCAGCAGCAAGAGCAGCTGGAAGGGGACACTTCTCCTCCGCTCTTCTGCTCCCCTTGGTACTGTTATCCTGCCAAATAAGAACATCCACAAACCTGCTTGTTCATCTCAATGTTAGGTGCATACTGGAATCACTCAAGGGAACTTTCAAAATCTCCACATCCAGGCCACTCTGCAGATTAACTAGATCAGGATTTCTGAGAATGGGACAGAATTTTTAAGTTTTCTAGATGATTTAACTGTACAGACAAGGTGGAGAACCACCATGTGAGCTAATCAGCTATTGAGAGAACCCTGCTGGGAGGGGATCAGTACAACTACTGCCTTGCCTCTCTGCCCACCCTATCACACTAAATGAAGGGCAGATGCAGTAGGTCCTGGGTCCACAGCAAAGTGGCCAAGCAGCACCATGTCCACCCTGAAGCACTCCAAAGTGAAAAAGCAGCACTCATCTAGATCTTGGGAAGAAAGGGGAACAGGGAGGGATGTCAGTGCATTTTGGCAATGATTTATTTAATTATAGGCATCTTCAAATGCCCATACCAGGGCAGAAAAGAATGTATGATCAAGTAGACACACACAGTCACACACACACACACTCACACACACACACAAAGCATTGTGTGTGTGTGTGTGTGTGTTTTGTTTGAGAAAAATCAATAGAGAGACTCATGCACCTACACATTGGTTTACTTCTCCTTTGACACTGGTCTAGTCCCAACTTCCTTTTAATCAAATCAGTGGCTGTCAATCCTGACTGCACTTTTGAATCACTTGGGTCATTTTTTTAAAAGTACCAATGCCTGTGCCCCACCCTAGACCAACTGAAACCAAATATCTGGGGATAGGACAAGGCATTTTTAAAAACTTCTTAGATGATTAGAATGTGTAGTGCAGATGTGCAAAACAAGACTTTTCTCTGGCAACTTTTGAAAGAAGACTTCTAAAAGTCCAAGTCACTTTGAAGAACTGAATATTCAAAAATGTGAAGCAGGGGTGTCAGATGGTCACATGTCTTGTTAGGGAGACCACTTTATGGATGGAGTAGAGGCTTGATCACTGCACTGTACACCTGAAGCTGATGTTGTATAATATTGTATGTCAACTATAATTGAATATATATATATATATATATATATATATAGTCATGATACGTGGAGCATAGTGTGGGAGTGGAGTCAAGGGAACTGTAATAGATATGTATGATATGGGGGGGAGTGGGGCGGCAGATGGGGGGGGTTGTCATTTTGAGGGATAAAACATATAACTATTGCACTGTGTTGTACAGTTGAAACTAATTTTAAAAATGTTTATTTCACAATAAAAAAATTCTAAAAAAAATGTGAAGTAATATATATGTTTACCAGCCTGCATAATAGTCTTACCTCTTCAGTATCTGGGTGAAGCCCACATTCATAATGAATACCTGGATTAGGGAGTTAAGGCAGCAGGTCTGTCCAATGTTGTGTAAACCAACTGGGCCTATAAAAGAAGAGAAAAAAATACTGAGGGAAGGCCGAGCTAAGGGATTCAACAAAAACCATGCTTTTCTAGAATCTATGAAGGACATGAAATCCTGTAAAGTACTCTCAGAAGTACAAAGAATTCACTAGGGAGCATGCAACAAATTGAGGAGGAGAGAGATAAAGCATGAGCCTCTGAAAAGTGAAATAGCAATAAAAGTTTTAGTAGTCCACTAGGAAAAAAGAGATGTCACAAGAAATTTTATTACTCTTTGTCAAATGAGTAGTACAAGCAATTGTTGTAAGAACAAAGGAAAAGAGAGAAACATTATAGAAAGTGGAACTGGGAAAATTATGAGTTCCTTACAGAGTTGAGTCAGAATGGGCACCTATGGGGCTCAGGGATAAGAGAAATTTCACACTCCAGGAGAAAGGCCCTACTCAGTTCCCACCACATGGTTGGAGAAATCAAAAGATAGCTTTAGGGGCCGGCCGAGTGGCCCATTGGCCAAGAGCTGGCTTGGGATGCCGGAGGGCCCCGTTTCGGATCCCACATATGAGGGCCAGTGACACTGCCCTCTACAGCTAAGATGCTGAACAACAGCTCAACCTGGAGCTGGGCTGCCGTGAGTCACCGGTGACGGCGTAGGCTGCAGCCCCTGCTGCAGTGGGTTACCATGGGCTACTGTGTGCAGCCAGCAGCCAGTGTGAGCGGCCAGCAGCCGCTGTGAGTGGCTGTCCAGAAGCTGGCGACTGATCTGCCTTGCTCGGGAAGAGCGCAATGATGGTGCTAACTTGGGCCACCACAACGTCCTCCACAACTAGACTGAAGAACAAAAGGACAGCAACTTATCTGTTCCCCTTCCCCCAATTCCCCAGCGTTGTTCCCATCCCCCAATTCCCCAATAAAAATCTTTTAAAAAACAGATAGCTTTAGGGAAAATCCACTAATCTAAACTCACCTTGAGAGGCTGGAAGCCAGAAGGAACTTATGAGGAGGTGAGGAAACCAAAAGATAGCATCTCTCTGACCCACTAGAACCAACCTCTCCTTTCCCAACCCAGCCTTAGGCTCCGCAGACCCCATAAGGTGAGTTATTTAAAGGGGAGGGGAGTACCACTAATTTCAGGGTTCCTGGGGAAAGGGTTTGGTGTACATGAGATAGGGTAATAATGTCACAAAAATCCAGGGGTGGCAGGTAATCACAGATTTCCACTTGCCTCTAGATATAGTAGCACACAGGTATAACAACAAAGAAAGAAACTAATGCTGAGTGCTACTATATACTGAGCATTGGTTTAAAGCAGTTTCCACAGATTATCTCATTTATTCTTCCCAACAACCCTATGCACTCAGTCCTATGATTATTCCCATCTAAAGAAGCAGAAATGGAGACACAAGAGATCAGGAGTCATTAGCCACAAAGCTCTACAGCTTCAGGGTACAGTGGGTGAGCAAAGCGTTTCCACATAGTCAAAAAGAGAAAGATGGGAGGGAGGTAATGACCCTGAGGGCAGTCCCAGGCCCTGCGGCGTTCTGGTAGCTGATCCCTCTTCTTCTTCATGTTGTTGTTCTCTTCCTTCTTTCCAACAGGGTCTGCGGAGAACTGCTGAGACTCAGACAGGACTGACTGGCAAATCTCCTCAGGAACCCAAACACTTGCCCATTAGTGATCACTCCAAAATTTCCAGATGGTTGGCTGGCCGGTCTTCAAGACTGCAGACCTCACTTCCAGGAAGAGCTCTCATGAGTCAGCCTTGGTGGGACATCTGTGAAAATACACCATAGGCAGTTAAAAATAAGAGGAGAACACGTATTCATGTG
This sequence comes from Hipposideros armiger, assembly GCF_001890085.2. Classification (NCBI taxonomy): domain Eukaryota; kingdom Metazoa; phylum Chordata; class Mammalia; order Chiroptera; family Hipposideridae; genus Hipposideros; species Hipposideros armiger. The sequence goes on along the minus strand of NW_017732053.1, from coordinate 474,269 downwards.
ATCAGTTCTGCTTCCAAAGAGCCAAGTCTGGGAGGGAGATAAATGCTTGGAGAGACTGACTCAAATAGCTCTAGGGCTAGAAAAGTGAACTAGGCTAGACACCCCCTCTCCTTTGTCCTACATGCCTCCATTTTTATTTTATCAGAGTAAACTACCATATCTTCTTCCCCACAAGTTCTCTATTCTGGTAAATGGCATGGCTTTCACCACAGGTTCAGACCAGAAGCCTTGTGTGTCTTGCTCCTCCTTCTCAGGCTCAATCAACCATAGAGGGCTGTCAAATTCTACTGCCTAAAGGTTGCTCTTAAGAACTGTCCTTGCTACCCATGCCCTGACTTCTGGTGTAAACAAATAACATAAATAGAGCCACTTTAAAATGGAGTCAGTGCTGCAATCCCAGAGGAACTGCCTTGCATGTCCTATGCATCAAACCTTTGGAATGTTAAAACTGGGCAAAACAACCTTTAGACTAGGCTTAATGCAACATTGTATCTCAAAGAACTGTTGGCAAATAAATAAGAAAGCAGATATTATAACTAAGGGACTGATGATTACCTGGAATAAAAATTACAAACATTGTCTAAATTTAGCCTCACTATGTTAGCTTATGCACACCAATAGAAATGTCTTCCTTCTCCCATTAACATCAATGGATAGATCATCCAGATTGAAAATGAACAAGGAAACAATGATCTTAAATGATACATTAGACCAAATGGATTTAATTAATATTTTTAGAGCGCTTCATCCCAAAGCAGGAGACTATACATTCTTTTCAAGCTCACATGGAACATTTTCCAGGATAGACCACATATTAAACTACAAAACAAGTCTCAATAAATTTAAAAGGACTGAAATCAGGGCTGGCTGAGTGACACATTGGTTAAGAACTGGCTTGGGATGCCAGAGGGCCCCGGTTCAGATCCCACATATGAGGGCTGGTGACACTGCCCTCTACAGCTAAGATGCTGAACAACAGCTCAACCTGGAGCTGGGCTGCCGTGGGTCACCGGCGACGGCATAGGCTGCAGTCCCCTGCTGCAGTGGGCTGCCATAAGCTACCATGTGTAGCCGGCAGCCAGCGTGAGCGGCCAGCAGCCACCATGAGCGGACGTCCAGAGGCCAGCGACTGATATACCTTGCCCGGGAAGAGCGCAATGATGGTGCCAACTTGGGCCAGTAAAGCAACGTCCTCCACAACCAGACTGAAGACAGACAAGTTGTTCCCCTTCCCCGATTCCCCAACGCTGTTCCCCTCTCCCAATTCCCCAATTTAAAAAAAAATCTTTAAAACGACTGAAATAATATCAAGCATCTTCTCTGGCCAAAATGCTATGAAATTGAAAATCAACTACAAGAAAAAAAAACTGAAAAACACAGAAACACATTGAGGCTAAATAACACGCTACTAAACAATGAATGGGTCAACAATTAGATCAAGGAAGAAATCAAAAGATACTTTGAGGGCTGGCCAAGTGGCGCGATGATTAAGAACTGGCTTGGGACGCCAGAGGGCCCCAGTTCGGATCCCACATATGAGGGCCAGTGACACTGCCCTCCACAGATAAGATGCTGAACAACAGCTCAACCTGGAGCTGGGCTGCTGTGAGTTGCCAGCGACGGCGTAGGCTGCAGCTCCTGTGGCAGTGGGTTGCCATGGGCTACCATGTGTAACCAGCAGCCAGCGTGAGCGGCCAGCGGCCGCAGTGAGCGGCTGTCCAGAAGCCGGCGACTGATCTGCCTTGCCCGGGAAGAGTGCAATGATGGTGCCAACTTGGGCCAGTGAAGCAACGACCTCCACAACTAGACTGAAGAACGAAACAACAGCAACTTGTCTGTTCCCCTTCCCCCAATTCCCCAGCACTGTTCCCATCCCCCCAGTTCCCCAATTAAAGAAAAAAAAAGATACATTGAGAAAATGACCCAAAATCTATGGAACACAGTCGAAGCAGTTCTAAGAAGGAAATTCATAGCAATACAACTCTAGCTCTTTTTTCGTTCTTCAAAAAATAAGAAACATTTCAAATAAATAATGTAACCTAACACCTAAAGGAACTAAAAAAAGAACAACAAACAAAGCCCAAAATGAGTAGAAGGAAAGGAATAATAAAGATCAGAGTGCTAATAAATGAAATAGAGTCTAAACAAAAATACAAAAGATCAATAAAACCAAGAGCTGGTTCTGTGAAAAGATAAATAAAATTGATAAACCTTTAGCCAAACTCATCAAGAAAAAAAAAGAGAGGACACAAATAAATAAAATCTGAAATGACAGAGGAAAAGTGACAACTGACACCACAAAAATACAAAAGATTATAAGAAAATACTATAAACAAGTATATGCCATCAAATGGACAATCTGGAAGAAATGGATAAAATCCTACAAACAACAAATCTTCCAAGATGAGTTAGGAAGAAACAGAAAATCTGAATAGACCGATAACCACTAAAGAAATCAAATCAGTAATCAAAAAACTCCCAACAAGCAAAAGTCCTGGACCAGATGGCTTCTCTGGTGAATTTTACCAAACATTCAAAAAAGAATTAACACCTATCCTCCTCAGACTATTCCAAAAAATTCAAGAGCTTCCAAGCTCATTTTATGAGGCAAGCATTATCCTGGTTCTAAAACCAGACAAAGACAATACAAAAAAAGAAAATTATAGGCCAATATCCCTGATGAACATAGATGCAAAAATTTGCAACAAAATATCAGCAAACCAAATTCAGCAATATGTTAAAAACAAATCATACACCATGATCAAGTGGGATTTACTCCCAGGATGCAATGTTTGTTCAATATCTGTACATCAATTACCATGATACACCACACAAACAAAATGAAGGATAAAAATCACATGTTAATATCAATAGATGCAGAAAAGGCATTTGACAAAATCTAGCATACACTTATGATAAAAACTCTCAGCAAAGTGCAAATAGAGTGAATATACCTCAGCATAATAAAGGCCATAAATGACAAACCCACAGCTAACATCATACGCAACAGGGAAAACCTGAAAGTGTTTTCCTTAAGATCAGGAACAAGGCAAGGATGTTCACTTTCACCACTTTTAATCAACATAGTATTAGAAGTCCTAGCCACAACAGAAAACATACACAAATAAAAGGCATCCAAATTGGAAAGGAAGAATAAAAACTGTCATTATTTGCAGATGACATGATATTATATAGAGAGAACCAGTCAAGTCAAGTCAAGTAGCAGAATACAAAATTACTATTCAGAAATTTGTTGCATTTTTATACACCAATAACAAACTATCTAAAAGAGAAATTAAGAAAACAATACCACTGACAATTGCATCAAACAAAAAATACCTAGAAATAAATTTAACCAAGGAGTTAAATGACCTGTACTCAGAAAACTATAAGACATTGAAAATAGAAATTAAAGAAGAAACATATCCCATGCTCATGGATAGGAATGATTAATATAGTTAAAATGTCCATACTCCCATATCAATCCATAGAGTTCATGTAATTCCTATCAAAATACCAATGGCATTTTTTTACAGAACTAGAAAAAATAATCCTTAAATTCATATGGAACCAGAAAAGACCCCGAATAGTGAAAGCAATCTTGAGAAAGAAGAACACAGTTAGAGGTATCATGGTTTCTGATATCAAACTATACTACAAATCTATACTAATCAAAGCAGCATGGTACTGGCATAAAAACAGACAAATGGATCAATGGAACAGAATAGAGAGTCCAGAAATAAACCCACGCCCATAAGGTCAATTAATCTGTGAAAGAGGAGGCAAGAATGTACAGTGGAGTAAAAATAGTCTATTCAATAAATGGTGTCAGGAAAACTGGACAGACACATGCAAAAAAATAAAACTGGACCACCTTCTTACACCACATACAAGGACAAACTCAAAATGGATTAAATACTTAAATGTAAAACCTGGAACCATAAAACTCCTAGAAGAAAACACAGGCGGTAAACTCTCTGACATTGCTCTTAATAATATTTTTGTTGATACAACTCTTCAGGCAAGGGAAACAAAAGAAAAAATAAACAAATTGGACTACATCAAACTAAAAAGTTTTTGCACAGCAACCTACCGATTGGAAGAAAATATTTCTCAATGATACATCTGAGAAGGGGTTAATAGCCAAAATTTATAAAGAGCTCATACAACTTAACAACAACAAAATAATCCAATTAAAAAGTGGGCAGAGGGGCCAGCCGAGTGGTGCGATGGTTAAGAACTGGCTTGGGATGCCAGAGGGCCCCAGTTCGGATCCCACATATGAGGGCCAGTGACACTGCCCTCCACAGATAAGATGCTGAACAACAGCTCATCCTGGAGCTGGGCTGCTGTGAGTCGCCAGCGACGGTGTAGGCTGCAGCCCCTGTGGCAGTGGGTTGCCATGGGCTACCATGTGTAGCCAGCAACCAGTGTGAGCGGCGAGCAGCCGTGGTGAGAGGCCATCCAGAAGCCGGTGACTGATCTGCCTCGGAAGAGCGCAATGATGGTGCCAACTTGGGCCAGTGAAGCAACGTCCTCCACAACTAGACTGAAGAACAAAATGACAGCAACTTGTCTCTTCCCCTTCCCCCAATTCCCCAGCACTGTTCCCATCCCCCCAATTCCCCAATAAAAATCTTAAAAAAAAAAAAAGTGGGCAGAGGACCTAAACAGACATGTCTCCAAAGAGGACATACAGATGGCCAAGAGAATTATAAAAAGATGCTCAATGTCACTAATCATCAGAGAAATGCAAATTAAAACCATATCACCTCACAGCTGTCAGAATGACTATCATCAATATATCAGAAACAACAAGTGTTGGTGAGGATGTAGGGAAAAGATAATCCTCATGCGCTGTTGGTGGGATTGAAAACTGTTGCAACCACTATGGAAAACGGTTTGGAGGTTCTTCAAAAAAATTAAAAATACAACTACCTTATGACCTAGCAATTCCACTTTTGAGTATTTATCCAAAGAAATCTAAAACACTAATTAAAAAAGATATATGTACCCCTATGTTCACTGTAGCACTATTTGCAATAGCCAAGATATGGAAGCAAGCTAAATGTCCATCAATAGACAACTGGATAAAAAAGAGATGGTACATATATACAATGGAATATTACTCAGCCATAAAAAAGAATGATATCTTACCATTTGCAACAACATAGATGGACCTAGAGGATATTATGCTAAGTGAAATAAGTCAGACAAAGACAAAGACCATATGATTTCACTTATATATGGAATCTAAAGAATAAATGAACAAACAAAACAGAAACAGATTCATAGATACAAAACACAAACTGGTGGTTGCCAGATTGCAAGGGTGGGTAAAAAGGGGAAGGGATTAAGAAGTACAAATTGGTAGTTACAAAATAGTCATGGGGATATACAGTACAGCACAGGGTATATAGTCAATAATATTTTAATAACTACCGGTATGTATGGTGTCAGATAGGTACTAGGCTTATCAGGGGGGTCACTTCACAAATTATATAAATGTCTAACCACTATGCTGCATACCTGAAACTAATATAAAATAATACTGAGTGTCAATAATATGCACTTTATAAATTTCAAATTTCAAATGTATGAGACAGGGGAGGGACAGCTCCTGTGAGCCAGCTCCCGCAGCAGTAATGTGTCCCTCAATGAGGTGTTTAAGCAGAGGCTGCGGGGCCAGTTCTGAAGGAAGGAGAGTGTAGAAAGGGATTGAACAGTTGGGGATGGGGAGGGGGTATGTGAGATCTTTCATTTCCCTTCCAAACCTGAAGCTTCTGAATGATTCCTCCATCTCGACAGTCATTTTAATTCAACTAGAAGCACTCAAATGTGTCCCACTGAAGTTCATATTCTAGATAATTACCGTGGCAGTTGGAAAGATAAGTCACTGCTGCTCCTGGAGAAAACAGGACCCTTGCACCACACACACAAACACACTCCCCAAGAAGAACATATATTTTTTAAAGTTTTTTTTAATATTATTTTTCAAAGGATGCTAACTTATGAAGAAAATTAGCAAAGTGCACAAATGTATAATGCAGAAAATATAAATTATTCATAATCCCAGGACCTAGAGATAACCACCATTGGTATGTATCTCATCAATCTTTTCTCCTACGTATTTTTGACATGATTGATATTATACTGCATTTCCCTATAATTTTCGCACTATAACAAGAATTTTCCCAACTCATTACAAGCTCTTTCTAAATATTTTTTGATACCTGATATAGCAACAACACATTGTGGAATATTCTGGTTCTTTTTCAATTTTTTAGTTATAAAAAATACTATAGTGAACATATTTAGGCAAAAACTTTTCTCTACCTATTTGATTTTTCCTCATGCAAACCAAAGGTCTGTGGACACAACAACACTGTAGCTATAAATGAGGTCATGTTAGCCACAATAGCCCACTTCCCCAGTCTTTTACTTCTCCCTGACAACACAGGCTTCAGCTGCCTAACACGTCTCCCCAAGTGTGTTCTGAAATCTCAGGAGTTTCTCATGTGTTTTGGAACAAGGTCACAACCACCTTCCACTCAGTGTGTCTGCAGAGCACAGCCAGACACAGCGATCAGCTGTGAAGGTTCCCCCCCATCTCCAAGTTGGGCTCTCCATGTGGAAGTGGGAAATGAGTCCAGCTCCTCCCAATGCCTTGTGCCTTTTTATTTCACCGGGTTCCTTCTGAAAGGGCTCCAGTTTCTGCCTGCAGCTGTGCTCTGTCCCCAGGTCTAAGCTGGAGAGCATAAACCATACTATCTTCTCTATGTCTCTGTTCTCTCCACTCAGGGGCATATAAGCAAGACTTCCTCAATTGTTCCCCTGTCCGCATACAAATAAATCTGCAGCCCTCTAACTTATCCAACCACCCGATACAAACAGACACTAAATCAAGGTTTAAGAGATATTCTTAGAATTATAATTACAAAACCAAAGTGTACAAAGTTTAAGGTTCTTAAATATATTTGTATGTTGCTAAATGCCTTGCACCGGTTTATGCTCTGACCACTAGGATGTGAAAGGCCTGTCAGGACTCAGTGGTTAAATGAAGTAGCCTAAGTTCATTGATATTTACAAGGACAGATTTTATGGAAAAGGTAAGTTTGGAACTGAGTTTATTGAAGAGTAAAGGGCATGGTTTGGAGTAAGGGGCATTTTGAGGGAAGGCAGGTGAGGGGCAAGAAAGATCAGTGGCTGGGGGAGGAGGATGCAGGGAAGAGTGTGCATAAGACTTCAAGCAGATTTCTACTGGTGAATAATAGCACTGGAACAAAGTGTGAAAGTTCCAGAATTTTAATTTTATGAGAAGTAACTGGTCACTAGTAGTCAGGGAAATGCAAGTCATGACAACAATGAGATACCATTTTACACTATTCAATTGGCAACAATTAAGAATTTTGATTGAACCAAGTATTGGAGGAGATGTGGATAAATAAGATCTTTTATATACTACTAGGGCAGGGGTGTATACAATCACATGGGAAAACAACTTGGCATCATCTTGTAAAGTTAAAGATTAACTTAACTTCAGCCCAAAAGTTCCAAGAGAAATTCTTACACATGTACTTGGAGACATATACAAGAATGTTCATAGCAGCACAGTTTGTAATAGCAAAAACATGGAAACAATCCAAGTGCTCAGCCCAATCGACAAAAGAATGGGTGCTTAGCTGTAATAAATTTACACAATAAAATAATATTCATCAGCAGCATGTGAGTGAACTACACATAGCATAAGTCACAATATGGTGAATCTTAGAAACAAAATGTTGAGTCAAAAAGCAATTCTTAGAAGGCAATATAGAATATTTCTTTTTGTATATTCAAATTTAAAAAATGGAACCTTATGTTGTTTAGGCATCAATATGGGTGTGTGCGTGTGAGGGAGGGAGGAAGGGATGGAGGGATGGAGAGAGGGAGAGAAGGAGAAAGGGAGTGAGGGGGGGGGGAGAGAGAGAGCTTTTTAAATCAATCGTGAAAATCACGAAGATCAGGTGATTACCTCTTTTGGGAGGCAGAGGTATGAGACAAGTGGAGAACATCTAGTTGCTAGTAATGTTCTAGTTTGGGAATGAAGGGGTTTGATAGGCGTGTATTTTGTGATTAACTGGTTAATCAATTAATTGGAGCTTGGCGTCAAGGCCAACTGTCTGAGGAAAACAGACATGGTCTAACACAGAAATCATTCTTCTCCTTGTGCAGAACACATGCGCAGCTCAAGCAGTTAAGGCAGAGCTCACACAATTGATGACAAATCTGATTTACAAATTGCTTTGTGGATTTTCCCCAAACAACACTTTAAATTGACAGTGGGGAGGAGTCCTTAAAGACAGAAGTTCTTCACAAAGCTCTCACTGTAGTGACTCCTAGTGGACAAAAGCAGAAGCCAAACCAATTTGGGTATGGTGGCACTGTCCCCTAGTGGAATATATGAAGAATATCCAGGTAGAAATGAGTTGAAGAAAGACTACCAAGCACTGTACCAGTAAGTAAAAATGAGCACACATTAAACAACAAATAATAAAAGACATACTATGAAAACCCTAAATCATGTGGAAGGATCAGTCATTCCTACCTACGGCCACGGCCCATCATGAGTGGCGCTGTCCCCAAATGCATTCTACACACTGTGTGAAGACTGGCATTTTTCAGGTGAAGTAGGAAAGCCCCCGAGTGTGGCTTTGATATCATCGTTCAGCCAAGACCTGCTCCCTGGTTCAACTCTGCCTCAGCCCTTGAAAGGCCAAGTAACCAAATGCCCATTTCACGGGCAAATCCACTGTCCCTGCACTTGGGCATGACTGAGTGACCACTTTGGTTACCACCACACGTAATCACTGTAACAAAAGGGGAGGTCACTCAGATTAACTGTGACTATATGAATAGCCAGTTACAAATATTCCACGCATAACTTAGGGTAGAAAATCTCATATACGTTATATGTTGAGATATAAAAGCATATTTTTTATTGCAAAAGTAAGATCCTGAAATAATGAATGGTTTGAGCCTTTAATTTTACATATGAAACTATTATTTTAAAATCTTACTAAAAATTTGAAAATGAATATATATATGTGTATTAAAGAGAAAACAAATTTTCTAAATAGTTTATGAAGGATATTATATCTCTTTTGGGCTTACAACTATTTATTTAATTTATTTATTGAATTTAAAAAGTAATTTAGAATAACAGAGTTAAGATTGTATCAGTTCTATGCTTTTTAATATTGTTTGGTACACAAGCATTCATAATATTAAACAAAATAATCTTTAAGAATTGCATTTAAGTATTAATTATTTAATCCCAATTAAGCCATGAGTCTTTGAGAAAAAAATCCTATTTATGAATTCTTCACATCTTGTGAAGACGAATTAAAGCAAAACTTCAACTTCATTACCTCAAATTATCATGAGGAAAAACTCCAAACATATACATTAAAAATACAATAATAAATATCATCCAATTCAGGTGTAATAAAGAATATAAAAAATCTGAAAGAAAAGTTTAGAGAAAAACAAGGTACCCAAAACATAGTTTTGTTCTTAGCCAAACTTCAAAAGGCACAGACTAAACAAATGGATCAAGCATACAGCTTTGTACTGTTTAGTCTATTTCTGGAGGCCAAAAACAGTTGTCCAAATGATGGCTTTAGATTGTCATTCAATTCAATACTTGGAAATGAAACACTCAGCTTTCGAGAGCTGTCCAAACTATGAATCCTAGGGACAATATTGCTCTGGAAAATATATTCCTAAAAATAATTTTCCTGAATTATATTCTGCTGTGTGTACGCACACACACACAGTGATAATTCTAGATGTGCTACTTCTATATCATGTACATTATGCATCTGAACAGGCAGAAACAACCAGAGTCTCTTTTAAACTTAACAGCATGATGGATTAATGATAAATTTAGCAAGATTCTCTCCTTGCAAATTGATTGAGGAAATATTTACAGACTGGAAAACCAGTTTTTAAAACGGCAATACCATACAATTGTCATCAACAGTGAAACAAACAAGAATTAGGCTATGAATGGTTTAGGAATCACAAACATACAGTCAGGGCTGGTTTCATGAGTGTGCAATTTGTGTAGTTTCACAGGGACCCGCACTTAGAAGTGTGCCCAGGCTTGGTTTAATGCTCTCCTGCTACACTCCTGAATTCTTAATAATTTTTTAACAAGGAGCCCCATTTTTTTATTTTACCATGGCACCAGCAAATTATAGCCTGTCTTGCATACAGTGTTTTGTTCACATCCTTACAGTATGTGTTTAGGAAGCAACTTCAATTAGTTTCATGAAGACCATTTTCAGTGTTAGTCTCCCTAGATAAAGGTGCATGATTTCCTGGTTGCTTTATTTCCATTTAAGGGAGTCACTAGTGCAAACTCATGTTGCTTATTTGGAAGGTAGAAATCTCTTGGTCCATGTCTAGCAGCAATAGCGAGCTTTTCACATTCAGCCACTGCCCTAGTATTCTACACACTGCCACTGGAAGTTAAGTGTGGTTACAACCAGCAAGGATGCCAGTTTGGTATCACAGCCTCAAAAACAGTCATAATGGAAACCTGTCATTTCTGCCAGACCAGTGCACCTCCTTTTGGTAGCAGACTCACCTTTTCTTTTCAAAAACGATCTCCATTTTCACACTGGAAGAACTAGGTAGAGCTCAACCCAGCCGCACACACCCACTCCCAGCTGGAGGAGATCAGTTTAACCGGCAGTCCACAGTGACTGCTTCAGCTGTGGTCACTTGACCCAATTAGGGCTAATCATAATCTGCTCCTAAACTTCTTAGATGGAGTTTTAAGCTGAAAGAACTGAAATCAGGCCATCTTTTTCACCACAGTAAGAAAACCCACCAGCCAAAGAAAAGAGCCAATTACTGGAAACAGAGCTAAGGGCAGAGAAAAACCAAAAATCAGAATCCTGAGGCCTTCAGCTGAAGCTCTGGATTTAACCAAGCCTCAAGCTGCCTGCACACCAAACTTCTCCACCCAGAGTCCCTTTGCTGTTTTTAAAATTAGTTTGAAATGGGTTCCTGTCACTTGTAGCTGACAAAGTACCAAATAATACCATTCTACTTCTAGACTCTCTCTTCAGGAAATAATCAGAGATACATACAAAGATCTATGTAAGAGATTATTGACCAAAATTAGTTTTTATGGCCTATTTTCATTATGTCTTTTAAGAATAAAATAAAATGAGGCTGAGAATCAGGAGGGATATCTCAGCTGCAGAGGTCCTTCCTGGAGGAGCAAGGGGTCACAGCCCAGAGTACCAGTGCCAGGAAAAGAATCCCCCACATCTGGCTGTGAAAGTCAGTAAGGATTTTGTCCATTCAGGTGAGATGAAAGGCTGTGGGGAAACCTGACGTCCTCTGAAGGGGCCCGCACAAAGACTCACTTGCTCACAGGCACTCACCCTGGGCTCCAGCAAAGGGACAGCAACTTGGGAGATGTCAGAGATATACAGTGAGAAACTGAGCTATGCGGCTTCAGGACAAGAACTGGAGGGACAGCCATCACTGTCCCTGTGTTGAGCCCTCTTCCCACGCAGCCAACAGGTAGGCACCCTCTTTCCTGTGTTGAGCCTTCTCCCAAGTCTGAATCTGCATTAGCCTGATGACCTCCACTCTCCCTACCCTGATGATTCCCGGAGTTCCCCTGCTCCACCCAACTCATGCACCACCAGAGGTTCTTTCAGTAGTGGGCAGCCAGCTTTGGCCCACACTGCAGTCTTTCTTAAAAATTCTCAAAGGTCCATAGGCCCCAGATAGGCAGCAGCTGACCTCGGTGTTCCCTGTGCCTTTTGCTGAGTGGCTCCACGCTCAACACTGGAGCCAAATCTGAATCTGCATTGACCTGGTAAACACCACTTGCCTCACCCTGCTGAATCCCAGCCATCTGGCCTCACCCAATCCTTGTACAGCCCAAGGCTCTTTCAGAAGCAGCTGGCAGGTGGTGGCAGGCCTCAGGATACCCTATGCCTTTTGTTGAGGAGCCCAAGCCTGGTATTGGTGGCAGCCAGCCTCAGGTCACAATGTGACCTCTTTCACACACCTCCAGCCCCAGCACAGGCAGCTACCAAATGCAGATTGCTTTGTAGCTACCAGGTGGCCCCAGGCCAGTGACAGGCAGCAGCTGAACTTGGCCTGCACCTGAACACCCCCCAAGAGGCCCAAGAGCCAATATACCTGGAGGTTGGCATCAGACCATACCAGAGCACCTCCCAATTAGCTCCACAAGGAGCACATACACAAGGTGGTCTCTGTAGGCACCAGAGCCTGCTGGACAAATCCTGCTCCTTGGAGTCAGCTTCTGCACAATAGCTCTTGGCCAGTTCTCACAGCCAGTCAGCCTAAGGGTCAACCACACTCACTGATGTGCCAACAGCAACCAAGGCTCAACTACTACAGTGGGCACACACAACCCATACAAGGGACACTCCTGGAGCACCCAGCTCAGGTGATCAGGGAGAATGTATCACTGGACTCCACAGGACACCTCTTACATAAGGCCACCAAGCCAAGATTGGGAGAGGTGGCAGATCTACCTAATACATACAAACAGTCACACAGAGGCAGCCAAAATGAAGAGACAAAGAAACATGTGCCAAATGAAAGAACAGGAAAAAAAAAACAGAAAAAGAGGCAAGCAATCTACCAGATGCAGAACACTGTTATCAAGATGCTCAATGAACTTAGGAGAAGAATATATGATCTCAGTAATAACTACAACAAAGAGATAGCAAACAAAAAAAAAAGGACATAGAAACCATAAAAAAGAACCAGTCAGAGGCTGGCCAAGTGGCTCAGTTGGTTAAGAGTGCAAGCTCTGAGCAACAGGGTTGCTGGTTGGATTCCCACATGGGCCAGTGAGCTGCGCCCGAACTGAGCTGCCAACAGGTGGCAGGATGGCTCAGCTGGTGAGAGCATGTGCTCCTAACAACAAGGTTGCCGGTTCAACTCCTGCATGGGATGGTAGGATACGCCCACCTGCAACTAAGATTGAACACAGCACCTTGAGCTGAGTGGCCATGAGCTACCAATGGGTGGCCAGATGGTGACTGGACTTGGGAGCTGAGCTAGCTGTGCCCTCCACCACTAAAATTGAAACACAACAACTTGGCTGTTCCCCTCCCCCAATTCCCCAACACTGTTTGACTTCCCTTATTCCCCAATAAAATCTTAAAAACAACAAACAAAAACAAAAAAAAATTCAGAAATAAAGAATATAATAACTGAAATGAAGAATATATTAGAAGGAATTAAGAATAGATTAGAGGGGGCCGGCTGAGTGGCGCAATGGTTAAGAACTGGCTTGGGACGCCAGAGGGCCCCGGTTCAGATCCCACATATGAGGGCCAGTGACACTGCCCTCTACAGCTAAGATGCTGAACAACAGCTCAACCTGGAGCTGGGCTGCCGTGAGTCGCAGGCGACGGCGTAGGCTGCAGCCCCTGTGGCAGTGGGTTGCCATGGGCTACCGTTGTGTAGTCAGCAGCGAGTGTGAGCAGCCAGCAGCCGTGGTGAGCGGCCGTCCAGAAGCCGGCGACTGATCTGCCTTGCCCGGGAAGAGCGCAATGATGGTGCCAACTTGGGCCAGTGAAGCAACGTCCTCCACAACTAGACTGAAGAACAAAACGACAGCAACTTGTCTGTTCCCCTTCCCCCAATTCCCCAGCACTGTTCCCATCCCCCCAATTCCCCAATAAAAATCTTAAAAAAAAAAGACTAGATTAGAGCAAGCAGAGGATCAAATCAGAGATTTGGAAGAGAAGGTAGCTGGAAACACTCAATCAGAACAGAAAAAAAAAAAGAATTTTAAAAAATGGGGAAGTTTAAGGGACCTGTAGAACAACATCACAACATAACAACATTTGCATCATAGGAGTACCAGAAAGAGAAGAGAGAAAGCAAGGAATTGAAAACCTATTTAAAGAAATAATGACTGAAAAATTCCCTAACCTGGAGAAAGAAATAGACATACAAGTCCAGGGAGAGCAGAGAGTCCCAAACAAGATGAACCCAAACAGGCCCACACCAAGTCACATCATAATTAAAATGCCAAAAGTTAAAGACAAAGAGGGAATCTTAAAAGCAGCAAGAGAAAAGCAGTTAGTTACCTATAAGGGAGTGCCTATAAGACTGTCAGCTGATTTCTCAACAGAAACTTTGCAGGCCAGAAGCGATTGGCAGGAAATATTCACAGTGATGAAAGGCAAAGACCTTTAGATTACTCTACCCAGCATGCTATCATTTAGAATCAAAGGAGAGATAAAGAGCTTCCCAGACAAGAAAAAGCTGAAGGAGTTCATTAACACCAAATCAGTATTACAAGAAATGTTAAAGGGACTTCTTTAAGAAGAAGTAGGGGACATATATATGAAGAATAAAATGACAATAACTACATAACTATCAATAATCACTTTAGATGTAATATAGTAAATGCTCCAATCAGAAAATAGAGTGGCTGAATAGATAAGAAAACAAGACCCTTATATATGCTGCCTACAAGAAACACACTTCAGACCAAAAGACACACACAAACTAAAAGTAAAAAGATGGAAAAAGATGTTTCATGCAAATGGAAATGGAAAGCTGGAGTAGCAATACTTATACCAGACAAAATAGACTTTAAAAGAAAAGCTATTATAGGGGACAACAGTCTTAGTAGCGGACCACAACACCCTATTGATATCAATGGACAGATCTTCCAGACAGAAAATCAACAAGGAAACAATGGCCTTAAATGACACATTAATCCAGAGGGATTTAATTGATACTTTTAGAGCATTTCACCTCAAAGCAGAATATACATTCTCCTCAAGTGCACATGGAACATTTTCCAGGATAGACCACATGTTAGGCCACAAAACAAGTCTCAATAAATTTAAGAAGATTGAAATCATATAAATCATCTTCTCTGACCACAATGATATGATACTAGAAATCAATTATAAGAAGAAAAACACACAAACACATGGAGGCTAAATAGCATGCTACTAAATAATGAACGGGTCAACAGTGAGATCAAGGAAGAAATAAAAAAATACCTTTAGACAAAGGAAAATTAAAACACAATGGCCCCAAATCTATGGGACAAAGAGAAAGCAATTCTAAGAGGGAAATTCATAGCAATGCAGGCCTACATAAAGAAATAAGAAAAATTTCAAATAAACAATCTAACCTTATACTTAAAAGAATTAGAAAAAGAACAGCAAAGACCAAAGTGAGTAGAAGGAAGGACATAATAACGATCAGAGAGGAAATAAATTAAATAGAGTCTAAACAAAAATACAAAAGATCAATGAAACCAAGAGCTGGTTCTTTGAAAAGATAAACAAAATTGATAAACCTTTAACCAGACTCATCAAGAAAAAAAAAAGAGAGAGGACACAAATAAATAAAATCTGAAATGAAAGAGAAGTGACAACTGACACCACAGAAATACAAAGGATTATAAGAAAATACTATGAACAATTATACGTCAACAAATTGGACAATCTGGAAGGAATGGATAAATTCCTACAAACATACAATCTTCCAACCCTGAATCAGGAATAAACAGGAAACCTGAACAGACTGATTATTACTAATGAAATTTAATCAGTAATCAAAAACTCTCATCAAACAAAAGTCCTGACCGATGGCTTCACAAGTGAAGTTCACCAAACATTCAAAGAAGAATTAACACTGATTCTTCTCAAACTACTCCAAAAAATTCAAGAGAAGGAATGGCTCCCAAGCTCATTTTACGAGGCCAGCATTACCCTGATTTCAAAACCAGACAAAGACACTACAAAAGAGAAAAGAAAAGAAACTCACAGGCCAATATGCCTGATGACATATTGGGTTGTCGGAAAAGTCATGACATATTGTGTCTATGTTTTTCAAAGGTCATTTATTTATATAAAGAACAAAGATCAATAATAATGATATATTGCCCGTTTTGTTTGATAACCTTTTGCCATCTTTCAGTGAGCTTCTTAATTCCTCGTTCATAGAAGGACCTGTCTTTATAGCGAAAAACTGAACAAGGTGCTGATTTACAGCCTCTTCTGAATTGAACGTTATACCATGCAAGGAGTTTTGAAGAAAGTGAAACAAGCAGAAGTCCGATGGCGCAAGGTCAGGCGAGTATGGTAGTGTGGCAACACAACCCATCCAAGCTCCAATAATTTTTGATGGGTGATCAAACTTGTGTTGGTTTCGTGTTGTTGCGATGGAACACAACTCCTTTACAATTAACAAGCTCTTGATGTTTCTGGATGATGGATTCAAACTATCCAATTGCCGACAGTACACATTCTAATTGATTGTTTAGTTCCTTGGTAGGAGCTCGAAAAACACAACACCTTTAAAATCCCACCACACTGAGAGCATAACCTTCCTCTGATGAATGTCTGCTTTCGATGTCATTGGAGGCGAATCATCACGTCGGGACCAAGACCATTTGCGCACCACATTGCTGTAAACAATCCACTTCTCATCACCAGTTATCAGTCGCTTCAAAAAAGGATCGTTTTCCTCACGTTTAATGAGCATATCGCAGATGTTTATACATACTGTCAAATGAACTTCTTTGAGTTCATGCAGAACCCAAATATCGAGCTTGCTTATGTATCCCAGCTTCTTCAGGTGGTCGTGAAAGCTTGAATGATGGATGTTAAATGTTTCTGCAATCTCTCGTGTCGTGTAACATGGGTTTGACTCGATCAATGCCTTTATTTTGTCGTCATCAACCTCAGTGGGCCTCCCCGACCAAGGAGCGTCATTGAGATCAAAATCACCAGCATGGAATTTCGTGAACCATCGTTGGCACTGACATTCTTGTAGAGCACTGTCACCATAAACTTTATGCAACTTTTCACAAGCTTGATGCGCATTCTTCCCTTTACGGAAGTAAAACAGTAAAATATGGCAAAAATGCACAGTTTGGTCTTCCATTTCAACTTGTTGTAAAATCTCCAAAACTCAACTAAACCGCTCATTTTTTTTAGAATGAAGCTAGAACTGTCAGCTGTCAAGTGACATAGCAATAACATAGATGCGAATGACTCTAGTACTTCCAAAAATGAACTAGTGCCATCTGTCTCAAGCATGTGTCATGACTTTTCCGACAACCCAATAGATGCAAAAATCCTTAACAAAATATTAGCAAACCAAATTCAGGAACTCATTAAAAAGGTCATACACCATGATCAAGTGGGGTTTATTCCCAGGATGCAAGGTTGGCTCAATATCCACAAATCAATTAGCGTGATACACCACATGTACAAAATGAAGGATAAAAACCATATGATCATATCAATAGACGCAGAATAAGCATATGACAGAGTAGAAAGGGACCAGCCTGTGTTTTCCAGAGACATTGTTCTGCACTCTGCCAAGACCTTGAAAATATTTAACCAGTCAAATAGGACAGTAAAACCCACTGGAGTGTATCATTTGGGCAGGCTGGCAGGCCAGATCCCAAAGGGCAACAGAAAAAGGCCACAACCTTCAGAGCTGATCACAAAGGGGGAGAAGGCTGATCACAAAGGTGCAGCAATAAAAGGAAGGAAAGTGACATTCAGAGGTTTAAGAAGCATGGAGAAAGGCAGAGGAGGCAGACAGTGTGCAACTGAGCTGAGCAGATGGTGACAGCACCCACCAGAGAAAAGAGAATGGGTAGATTCCAAGGAAGCTAAATTTTTAAACTCAATCATTGAACCCAAAAATTAGCTCCAACAGAGCATGTTTTAGGGCAATGAAACTATTCTGTCTGATCTGTAATGGTAGATACATGGCATTATACATTTGTCAAAACCCATAGGATGTACAACACTAAGAATGAACCCTAATGTAAAAGATGAACTCTGGATGATAATGATGTGTCCATGTAGGTGCATCAATTGTAAGAAATGTACCATCTGGTGGGGGATGTCAATAACGAGGAAGCTGGGCAGGAGGGAATATACAGGAAATCTCTGTGCTTCCCACACAATTTTGCTGTGAACCTAAATTGCTCTAAAAAATAAAGTCTATTATTAAAAAAAAAAAATATATATATATATATATATATATATTCCAAAGAACTAAAACAACTTAGCTCCCATTCTTTCTGAAATTTTTACCCTTAAAATAAGTAAGAGGTGTAAATGATAGAAGCAGCTGGCTTAGGCCCACCATCACTGTAGCCACAGACTCAATCAGGGTCTTAGAGAAATAACAAAAATCATGATGCAGGAAACCTAGGGTGGTTCCGGGCTCTAACTAGGCTGTTCATTCACAACTAGACTCTCTGCAAGAAAAAGTGACTCCATCTTTAAATGCCCTAAGGAACAAAATTAACATGGCTGGAACATGACATGAGCTGCCTCACAGTCTTCCAAATCCAATCCATGATAGCAACATGTCATTCTTAACCATTTGCTGTGTGCTTCTTGAGGAATGGCTATGTGCTGGCAGGCAGATTAGAACACACCACAGAAAACCCAAAGTAAGAGGGCATCTTGGGGCTACTCTCCCAAAAAACAAACAAACAAAAAACAACCCAGCCCATATAGCACATGTGAAAGGCATTAGGACTTACCTTCTTGGTAATGTAAAAATGTACATGTTAAACATTTTTCCCTTTGCAAGCCCCTCATTGTGCAAAAGTGCCAAAACTGGAAACACATCTTTTAATGCTGAAAAAGAAAAGCTTTTCCTGCAGTTCTTTGATAGACCACCATAAATCAAGATAGAGCTGTATACATTTTTGTCTCCTACCCATTTTCTCCAATGAACACATCAGATAACCTAGATATCCAGATTTAACTCTGCCTCACTCTGCACAATATAGCACTGAAATGTTTTTATCAGCACCACGCTCTAACCAACTGAGCTAACTAGTCACCCCTGAAATGTTTTTAAATATCTACCTGGTTTTCTGGAACAATTTCAAAGTATAACTACCTCAGTTATACACCTCTGATTTAATTTTCAAATGCTTTGAACTCAAATTTTCAGGGGTCATAGAATGGAGTTCTATGTTTAAAGAGCTAAATTTAACTTTCTTCCAGGTACAAGGGGGATCAAGACTAAATGATTTGCACAATTTGACAAAATCTTTCAAATTTCTCAGTGAGTATGCCCGAACCAGCAATTCCACTTCTAGGAATTTTCCACAAATCTGTATCTGTATATTCACATGAATGTACACATGAAATGATATTCATCTATAGCAATAAAAACTGGAAACAACCTAAATGTCCTTGAGTTGTTTAAACAAATGATACACTTCTCATACTATGCACCAATTTTGAAAAATTAAGTGAAGATATCTATATGTCTTACCATGAAAAGATGTTCCTAACATACTGTTAAGAGGAAAAAAACAAATTACAAAACAATTTTAAAGACTTGTACATATGAAAATTTCTGGTAAGGTATACATAAAAATGATACTAAGTTGAGACCTAAGAGAAACTTTTGTTTCTATATTACACATTTGCCTGCGTGGTCTGAATTTTTTACAAGCTCGCAACGCTTTTGTGACTTCTTTTTTAAACACAAAGTCATGCAAAAAGTCCAAATAAATATATCAGCTTGGAAAAAAATCATTGATCCAACATATGTATGTAATGACCTCAGACCATGTTGAAATTTGCAGAGATCCAATAAATTCCTAAATTATCCAGGTGGCATAGGAGCAGAGCTCCATGGGATGTCTTTCCTGGAAAGAAAGCTTCCAGATTAGCACCAAACTTGCCTTAAATGCCACGCCAGCGTCAAACTTCGACTGCTGAGTTGGAAGCTGGGGAAAATCCAGCTTCTCTGTGCTGCTGGCGCGGAGCTCTGCGGAGGACGCAGCAGGGAGATGGAGCCTCGCCGCGCGCGTCTTCTCCTCATCTGGCGGCGCTCGCCGCGCAGCCCGCTCTTAACTCAGCCCGCCGCGCCCCGCCCCGCCCCGCCCGCCGCCGGCTTTCGTTTCTCATTGAAAGGAAAGTGAAACTCAGCCGGGAGGCCGGGCGCGAAGTTCTGCTCCAGGGTAGGTGAGCCAGGCTACCACGACGGGAGCCGCCCCGCGGACCTCGTGCACCTGCACTGTGTATTTTCGCATTTCAGATGGAGGCTATGTTTTCCATATATGCATTTTGTCCACGATTCCAGGAAGAGACGCTTCTTTTTATTTGACATTTTAAGATCCCTGTAATTAGGATGCCTCGTACAATCTCTTGGCCTTTCGTAGGAGACATGGCAGCATTATTATTTTTTTCTTTCTTAATGCTATAATACAATTTCTTAAATTGTGTGTCTTAAAATCGATAGTTTGTAGATTCAATGAAATATGGCACGTAGGCATAATAAAGTCGTTATTCTATTGTTCAGCTGTTCTGCAGAGCCAGCAGAAGAGTATCCACGGTAGAGCAGAACGAGAAAAGAAAGTGAACTATTTATTCCTCAGTAGAACTTATAATACAAGGTCTAACTTTTAGACCTAATATTTACTGGATCCCTGAGATATGCCAGGCTCTCTGCTAAATTCTAAACCTAATTTAATCTAGAAAACAGCTTCTTAATGTAAACCCTATTTTTATCCCAGTTTTATAGGTCGGAATATTAAATTTCAGAAAGGTTAAGTGACCTGCCCAAAGTCAGAAAATTGCAAGTGGCAGAGCCAGGATTCCAAAGGGGTCTGACTTCAGATCCTTTGGGGGGTTTTTTTGTTGTTGTTTTTTTTTTTAGCTGAGCCATCCTGCCACCTGTTGGGAGCTCAGTGGCAGCTCAGCCCGGGCCAGGATTCAAACCGCTGTTGCTCAGAACTAGCACTCTTGAGCAAGTTCTTAACCAACTGAGCCACTCAGCCGACCCCAGAACCTTTTATCTCAACCACCACTGCCACCAGCTGACTTTAATTTCACCCTTCATGTAAAATACAAGCTCAGTGAAATTAGGAGCTCACCAGGTGGGCATCAGATATATATAAGATTAAAGGGTCTGTAACATACACACATGAAATGCTTATTACCTCCGTAGAATGTATTTCATGTATGGAGACATCTGGTGGGGGGCAGAGGGTTATCTGCCAGTGGCCTCAGGTTCTGGCAGCTGGGCAGGGGTAGATTTGTGCAGGGGAAGCCCATCTTTCTGAGAACCATCCACTGGCCAGATGCGAGAGCAAGAGGCTCCGGAAACCCAAAGCTCCCAGGACTTCTGAGGTGCTGGTAGGGCCTGCAGTAAGTTACGTATTCTGTTCAGACTCTCATGACATGTGAGAAATAGAAAAAAAAAATCAATGACTAGTAAAGTATTAGTTCTTCTTTACAAAGCACATTTAATTAATTAATTTATTTATTTATTTAAAGATTTTTATTGGGGAATTGAGGGGATGGGAACAGTGCTGGGGAATTGGGGGAAGGGGGACAGACAAGTTGCTGTCGTTTTGTTCTTCAGTCTAGTTGTGGAGGATGCTGCTTCACTGGCCCAAGTTGGCACCATCATTGTGCTCTTCCCAG